>NW_024471118.1:22500-67500 GCF_017639515.1 Carcharodon carcharias
GTTACAGTTTTCAAGGATTGTATGGGCTCCTCCTCTTCCTGTGTAACAGGCTTGAGAGGGGCTGAATGGTCTCCTTCTGTTCCTGTGTTACAGTTTTGAAGGATTGTATGGGCTCCTCCTGTTCCTGTGTAACAGGCTCGAGAGGGGCTGAATGGCCTCCTCCTGTTCCTGTGTAAGATGCTCGAGAGGGGCTGAATGGCCTCCTCCTGTTCCTGTGTACAGGCTGGAGTGGGGCTGAATGGCCTCCTCCTCTTCCTGTGTAACAGGCTGGAGATGGGCTGAATGGCCTCCTGTTCCTCTATAACAGGCTCGAGAGGGGCTGAATTGCTTTTCCTGAACCTGTGTAACAGGCTTGAGAGGGGCTGAATGGCCTCCTCCTGTTCCTGTGGTACATGCTCGAGAGGGGCTGAATGGCCTCCTCCTGTTCATGGGTAACAGGCTCGAGAGGGGCTGAATGACCTCCTCCTGTTCATGGGTAACAGGCTCGAGAGGGGCTGAATGGCCTCCTGTTCCTGTGTAAAAGGCTGGAGCAGTGCTGAATGGCCTCCTGTTCCTGTGTAAAAGGCTGGAGCAGTGCTGAATGGCCTCCTGTTCCTGTGTAACAGGCTGGAGAGGGGCTGAATGGTCTCTTCATGTTCCTGTGTAACAGGCTCGACACGGGCTGAATGGCCTCCTCCTGTTCCTGTGTAACATGCTTGCGAGGGGCTGAAGGGCCTCCTCCTGTTCCTGTGTAAGAGGCTCGAGCGGGGCTGAATGGCCTCCTGTTCCTGTGTAACAGGCTGGAGAGGGGCTGAATGGCCTCCTCCTGTTTCTGTGTAAGAGGCTGGAGATGGGCTGAATGGCCTCCTCCTCTACCTGAGTAACATGCTTGAGAGGGGCTTAATGGCCTCCTGCTGTTTCTGTGTAACAGTCTCGTGAGGGGCCGAATCGCCTCTTCCTGTTCCTGTGGTACATGCTCGAGTGGGGCTGAACGGTCTTCAACTGTTCCTGTGCAACATGTTCAAGAGGGGCTGAATGGCCACTCATGCTCCTGTGTAACAGTTTTGTGAGGCTGGATCGCCTCCTCCTGTTCGTGATTAAATGTCTCGAGTAGGGCTGTATGGCCTCCTCCTGTTCGTGGGTAACAGGCTCAAGAGGGCCTGAATGGCCTCCTCCTGTTCCTGTGTAACAGTCTCGAGAGGGGCTGAATGGCCTCCTCCTGTTCCTGTGTAACATGCTCGAGAGGGTCTGAATGGCCTCCTCCTGTTCCTGTGTAACAGCCTCGAGAGGGGCTGAATGGCCTCCTGTTCCTGTGTAACAGGCTGGAGAGGGGCTGAATGGCCTCCTGTTCCTTTGTAACAGGCTGGAGAGGGGCTGAATGACCTCCTCCTGTTCATGGGTAACAGGCTCGAGAGGGGCTGAATGACCTCCTCCTGTTCATGGGTAACAGGCTCGAGAGGGGCTGAATGGCCTCCTGTTCCTGTGTAAAAGGCGTGACCGGTGCTGAATGGCCTCATGTTCCTGTGTAACAGGCTGGAGAGGGGCAGATTGGTCTCTTCATGTTCCTGTGTAACAGGCTCGAGACGGGCCGAATGGCCTTCTCCTGTTCCTGTGTAACAAGCTCGAGAGGCGCTGAATGGCCTCCTCCTGTTCCTGTGTAACAGTCTCGAGAGGTGCTGAATGGCCACCTCCTGTTCCTGTGTAACAGTCTCGAGAGGGGCTGAATGGCCTCCTCCTGTTCCTGTGTAACAGTCTCGAGAGGCGCTGAATGGCCTCCTCCTGTACTTGTGTAACAGTCTCGAGAGGGGCTGAATGGCCTCCTACTGGTTTGTGTAACAGTTTCGAGAGGGGCTGAATGGCCTCCTCCTGTTCCTGTGTAACAGGCTCGAGAGGGGCTGAATGGCCTCCTCCTGTTCCTGTGTAACAGGCTCGAGAGGGTCTGAATGGCTTCCTCCTGTTCCTGTGTAACAGGCTGGAGAGGGGCAGAATGGTCTCTGCCATTTTCAGAGTAATAGTCTTGAAAGTTGATGAATGGGCTCCTCCTCTTGCTCCATACAAAGTTCCGGAGAGGGGTGAAATTCTTCCTGTTCCTGTGTAAAAGGCTCAAGAGGGGCTGAATGGCCTCCTCCTATTCATGTGTAACAGGCTTGCGGGGTTGAATAGGCCTCCACCTGTTCCTGTGTTACAGTTTTGAAGGATTGAATGGGCTCCTCCTGTTCCTGTGTAACATGCTCGAGAGGGTCTGAATGGCCTCCTCCTGTTCCTGTGTAACAGGCTGGAGAGGGGCTGAATGGCCTCCTCCTGTTTCTGTGTAAGAGGCTGGAGATGGGCTGAATGGCCTCCTCCTCTACCTGAGTAACATGCTTGAGAGGGGCTTAATGGCCTCCTGCTGTTTCTGTGTAACAGTCTCGAGAGGGGCCGAATCGCCTCTTCCTGTTCCTGTGGTACATGCTCGAGAGGGGCTGAACGGTCTTCAACTGTTCCTGTGCAACATGTTCAAGAGGGGCTGAATGGCCATTCATGCTCCTGTGTAACAGTTTTGTGAGGCTGGATCGCCTCCTCCTGTTCGTGATTAAATGTCTCGAGTAGGGCTGTATGGCCTCCTCCTGTTCATGGGTAACAGGCTCAAGAGGGGCTGAATGATCTCCTCATGTTCCTGTGTAACATGCTCAAGAGGGGCTGAATGGCCTCCTCCTGTTCCTATGTAACAGTCTGGAGAGAGGCTGAATGGCCTCCTCCTGTTCCTGTGTAACATGCTCGAGAGGGGCTGAATGGCCTCCTCCTGTTCATGTGCAATTGGCTCGAGAAGGACTGAATTGTCTCCTCCTGTTCCTGAGTAACATGCTCGAGATGGGCTGAATGGCCTCCTCCTGTTCCTATGTAACCGTCTGGAGAGGGGCTGAATGGCCTCCTCCTGTTCCTATGTAACCGTCTGGAGAGGGGCTGAATGGCCTCCTCCTGTTCCTGTGTAACAGGCTCCAGAGGAACTGAATGGCCTCCTCTTGTTCCAGTGTATCAGGCTCGAGTGGGGCTGAATTGCCTCATCGTGTTTCTATGTAACAGGCTGATGAGGGGCTGAATGGTCTCCTCATGTTCCTGTGTAACTGGCTTAAGAGGCAGAATTGGCCGCCTCATGTACCTGTGTAACAGGCTCCAGCGGGGCTGAATGGCCTACCCCTGTTCCTCTGGAAACGGCTTGAGTAGGGGCTGAATGACCACCTCCAGTTCCCATGTTAAATCCTAGCGAGGGGCAGAATGTCCTCCTCCGGTTCCTGTGTAACAGGCTCGAAAGGGGCTGAATGGTCTCCTCCTGTTCCTGTGTAACAGGTCGAGAGGGGCTGAATGGCCTCCTCCTAGTCCTTTGTAATAGTTTCGAGAGGGGATGAATGGCCTCCTCTTGTTCCTGTGTATCAGGCTGGAGAGGGGCTGAATGGTCTCTGCCATTTTCAGTGCAATTGTCTTGAAAGTTGTTGAATGGCCTCCTCCTCTTGCTCCATACAAAGCTCTGGAGAGGGGTGAATGTCGTCCTATTCCTGTGTAACAGGCTCAAGAGGGGCGGAATGGCCTCCTCTTGCTTGTATCTGGCAAGCTTGAGAAGGGGCTGAATGACCACCTCCAGTTCCCATGTTAAATCCTCGCGAGGGGCAGAATGTCCTCCTCCGGTTCCTGTGTAACAGGCTCGAAAGGGGCTGAATGGTCTCCTCCTGTTCCTGTGTAACAGGCTCGAGAGGGACTGAATGGCCTCCTCCTGTTTCTGTGTAACAGGTCGAGAGGGGCTGAATGGTCTACTCCTGTTCAAGTGTAACAGGCTCGATAGGGGCAGAATGGTCTCATCCTGTTCATGTGTAACAGGCTGGAGAGGTGCTGAAAGGCCTCCACCTGTTCCTGTGTAACAGGCTGGAGAGGGGCTGAATGGCCTCCTCCTAGTCCTTTGTAATAGTTTCGAGAGGGGATGAATGGCCTCCTCTTGTTCCTGTGTAACAGGCTGGTGAAGGGCTGAATGGCCTCCTCCTGTTCTTGTGTAACAGTCTCGAGAGGGGCTGAATGGCCTCCTCATGTTCCTGTGTAACAGTCTCGAGAGGGGCTGAATGGCCTCATCCTGTTCCTGTGTAACATGCTCGAGAGGGGCTGAATGGCCTCCTCCTGTTCCTGTGTAACATGCTTGCGAGGAGCTGAAGGGCCTCCTCCTGCTCCTGTGTAAGAGGCTCGAGAGGGGCAGAATGGCCTCCTCCTGTTCCTGTGTACAGGCTGGAGAGGGGCTGAATGGCTTCCTCCTGTTCCTGTGTAACAGTCTCGAGAGGCGCTGAATGGCCTCCTCCTGTTCCTGTGTAACAGGCTCGAGAGGGTCTCAATGGCCTCCTCCTGTTCCTGTATAACAGGCTCCAGAGGCGCTGAATGGCCACCTCCTGTACTTGTGTAACAGTTTCGAGAGGGTCTCAATGGCCTCCTCCTGTTCCTGTATAACAGGCTCGAGAGGGGCTGAATGGCCTCCTGTTCCAGTGTAACAGGCTCGAGATGGGCTGAATGGCCTCCTCCTGTTCCAGTGTAACAAGCTCGAGAGGGGCTGAATGGCCTCCTCCTGTGGGCTGAATGGCTTCCTCCTTTTCCTGTATAACGGATTCGAGAGGGGCTGAATAGCCTCATCATATTTCTGTGTAACAAGCTCGAGATGGGCTGAATGGCCTCCTCCTGTTCCTGCGTAATAGGCTCGAGTGGGGCTGAATGGACTCCTCCTGTTCCTGTGTAACAGGCTGGAGAGGGGCTGAATGGTCTCTGCCATTTTCAGTGCAATTGTCTTGAAAGTTGTTGAATGGCCTCCTCCTCTTGCTCCATACAAAGCTCTGGAGAGGGGTGAATGTCGTCCTATTCCTGTGTAACAGGCTCAAGAGGGGCGGAATGGCCTCCTCTTGCTTGTATCTGGCAAGCTTGAGAAGGGGCTGAATGACCACCTCCAGTTCCCATGTTAAATCCTCGCGAGGGGCAGAATGTCCTCCTCCGGTTCCTGTGTAACAGGCTCGAAAGGGGCTGAATGGTCTCCTCCTGTTCCTGTGTAACAGGCTCGAGAGGGACTGAATGGCCTCCTCCTGTTTCTGTGTAACAGGTCGAGAGGGGCTGAATGGTCTACTCCTGTTCAAGTGTAACAGGCTCGATAGGGGCAGAATGGTCTCATCCTGTTCCTGTGTAACAGGCTGGAGAGGGGCAGATTGGTCTCTTCATGTTCCTGTGTAACAGGCTCAAGACGGGCTGAATGGCCTTCTCCTGTTCCTGTGTAACAGTCTCGAGAGGCGCTGAATGGCCTCCTCCTGTTCCTGTGTAACAGTTTCGAGAGGGGCTGAATGGCCTCCTCCTGTTCCGGTGTAACAGTCTCGAGTGCGGCTGAATGGCCTCCTCCTGTTCCTGTGTAACAGGCTCGAGAGGAGCTGAATGGGCTTCTGTTCCAGTGTAGCTGGCTCAAGATGGGCTGAATGGCCTCCTCCTGTTCATGGGTAACAGGCTCGAGAGGGGCTGAATGGCCTCCTGTTCCTGTGTAACAGGCTGGAGAGGGGCAGATTGGTCTCTTCATGTTCCTGTGTAACAGGCTCGAGACGGGCCGAATGGCCTTCTCCTGTTACTGTGTAACATGCTTGCGAGGGGCTGAATGGCCTCCTCCTGTTCCTGTGTAACAGGCTGGTGAAGGGCTGAATGGCCTCCTCATGTTCGTGTGTAACAGTCTCGAGAGGGGCTGAATGGCCTCCTCCTGTTCCTGTGTAACAGGCTCGAGAGGGGCTGAATGGCCTCCTCCTTTTCCTGTATAACAGCTTCGAGAGGGGCTGAATAGCCTCATCAGATTTCTGTGTAACAAGCTCGAGAGGGGCTGAATGGCCTCCTCCTGTTCCTGAGTAATAGGCTCGTGAGGGGCTGAATAGGCCTCCTCCTGTTCCTGTGTAACAGGCTCCAGAGGGGCTGAACGGCCTCCTCCTGTTCCTCTGTAACCGGCTTGAGGAGCTAAAAAGGCCTTTTCCTGTTCCTGTGTAACAGGCTGGAGAGGGGCTGAATGGCCTCCTCCTGTTCTTGTGTCACAGGCTCGAGAGGGGCTGAATGGGCCTCCTCCTGTTCCTATGTAACATGCTCGAGAGGGGCTGAATGGCCTCCTCCTGTTCCTGTGTAACAGTCTCGAGAGGGGCTGAATGGCCTCCTCCTGTTCCGGTGTAACAGGCTCGAGTGGGGCTGAATGGCCTCCTGTTCCTGTATAACAGGCTCGAGAGGGGCTGAATGGCCTCCTGTTCCGGTGTAACAGGCTCGAGTGGGGCTGAATGGCCTCCTGTTCCTGTATAACAGGCTCGAGAGGGGCTGAATGGCCTACTCCTGTTTCTGAGTAACAGTCTCGAGATTGGCTGAATGGCCTCCTCCTGTTCCTGTGTAACAGGCTCGAGAGTGGCTGAATTGCCTCCTCCTGTTCCTGTGTAACAGGCTCGAGAGGGGCAGAATGGTCTCTGCCATTTTCAGAGTAATAGTCTTGAAAGTTGTTGAATGGGCTCCTCCTCTTGCTCCATACAAAGTTCCGGAGAGGGGTGAATTTCCTTCTGTTCCTCTGTAACAGGCTTGAGGCGTTGAATAGGCCTCCTACTGTTCCTGTGCAACATGTTCAAGAGGGGCTGAATGGACTCCTCCTGTTCATGTGTAACAGGCTGGAGAGGTGCTGAATGGCCTCCTCCTGTTCCTGTGTAACAGGTCGAGAGGGGCTGAATGGTCTCCTCCTGCTCATGTGTAACAGCCTCGAGAGGGGCTGAATGGCCTCATAGTGTTCCTGTGTAACCGGCTTCAGAGGGGCTGAATGGCCTCCTCCTGTTCCTGTGTAACAGGCTCGAGAGGGGCTGAATGGACTCCTCCTGTTCCTGTGTAACAGGCTAGAGAGGGGCTGAAAGCCTCTGCCATTTTCAGTGTAATAGTCTTGAAAGTTGTTGAATTGGCTTCTTCTCTTGCTCCATACAAAGTTCCGGAGAGGGGTGAATTTCCTCCTGTTCCTGTGTAACAGGCTCGAGAGGAGCTGAATGGCCTCCTCCTGTTCCTGTGCAACAGGCACGAGAGGGGCTGAATGGCCTCCTCCTGTTCCTGTGCAACAGGCACGAGAGGGGCTGAATGGCCTCCTCCTGTTCCTGAAAATATTCTGGAGAGGGGCTGAATGGCCTCCTCCTGTTCCTGTGGTACATGCTCGAGAGGGGCTGAATGGCCTCCTCCTGTTCATGGGTAACAGGCTCGAGAGGGGCTGAATGACCTCCTCCTGTTCATGAGTAACAGGCTCGAGAGGGGCTGAATGGCCTCCTCCTGTTCCTGTGTAACAGGCTGGAGAGGGGCAGATTAGTCTCTTCATGTTCCTGTGTAACAGGCTCGAGATGGGCTGAATGGCCTTCTCCTGTTCCTGTGTAACATGCTTGCGAGGGGCTGAATGGCCTCCTCCTGTTCCTGTGTAACAGTTTCGAGAGGCGCTGAATGACCTCCTCCTGTTCCTGTGTAACAGTCTCGAGAGGGGCTGAATGACCTCCTCCTGTTCCTGTGTAACAGGCTGGAGAGGGGCTGAATGGCCTCCTGTTCCTGTGTAACAGGCTGGAGAGGGGCTGAATGACCTCCTGTTCCTGTGTAACAGGCTGGAGAGGGGCTGAATGGTCTCCTCCTGTTCCTGTGTAACAGGCTAGAGAGGGGCTGAATGGCCTCTGCCATTTTCAGTGTAATAGTCTTGAAAGTTGTTGAATGGGCTCCTCCTCTTGCTCCATACAAAGTTCCGGAGAGGGGTGAATTTCCTCCTGTTCCTGTGTAACAGGCTCAAGAGGGGCTGAATGGCCTCCTCCTATTCATGTGTAACAGGCTTGAGGGGCTGAATGGCCTCCTACTGTTCCTGTGGTACATGCTCGGGAGGGGCTGAATGGCCTCCTCCTGTGCCTGTGTAACAGGCTCGAGAGGGGCTGAATGGTCTCCTTCTGTTCCTGTGTTACAGTTTTGAAGGATTGAATGGGCTCCTCCTGTTCCTGTGTAACAGGCTCGAGATGGGCTGAATGGTCGCTGCCATTTTCAGTGTAATAGTCTTGAAAGTTGTTGAATTGGCTCCTTCTCTTGCTCCATACAAAGTTCCGGAGAGTGGTGAATTTCCTCCTGTTCCTGTGTAAAAGGCTCGAGAGGAGCTGAATGGCCTCCTCCTGTTCCTGTGTAAAAGGCTCGAGAGGAGCTGAATGGCCTCCTCCTGTTCCTATGCAACAGGCACGAGAGGGGCAGAATGGCCTCCTCCTGTTCCTGAAAATATTCTGGAGAGGGGCTGAATGGCCTCCTCCTGTTCCTGTGGTACATGCTCGAGAGGGGCTGAATGGCCTCCTCCTGTTCCTGTGCAACAGGCACGAGAGGGGCTAAATGGCCTCCTCCTGTTCCTGAAAATATTCTGGAGAGGGGCTGAATGGCCTCCTCCTGTTCCTGTGGTACATGCTCGAGAGGGTCTGAATGGCCTCCTCCTGTTCATGGGTAACAGGCTCGAGAGGGGCTGAATGGCCTCCTCCTGTTCCTGTGGTACATGCTCGAGAGGGGCTGAATGACCTCCTCCTGTTCATGGATAACAGGCTCGAGAGGGGCTGAATGGCCTCCTGTTCCTGTGTAAAAGGCTGGAGCGGTGCTGAATGGCCTCCTGTTCCTGTGTAACAGGCTGGAGAGGGGCAGATTGGTCTCTTCATGTTCCTGTGTAACAGTCTCGAGAGGGGCTGAATGGCCTTCTCCTGTTCCTGTGTAACATGCTTGCGAGGGGCTGAATGGCCTCCTCCTGTTCCTGTGTAACAGGCTCGAGAGGGTCTGAATGGCCTCCTCCTGTTCCTGTGTAACAGTCTTGAGTGGGGCTGAATGGCCTCCTCCTGTTCCTGTGTAACAGTCACGAGAGGCGCTGAATGGCCTCCTCCTGTACTTGTGTAACAGTCTCGAGAGGGGCTGAATGGCCTCCCACTGGTCTTGTGTAACAGTTTCGAGATGGGCAGAATGGCCTCCTCCGGTTCCTGTGTAACAGGCTCGAGAGGGTCTGAATGGCTTCCTCCTGTTCCTGTATAACAGATCGAGAGGGGCTGAATGGCCTTCTGTTCCAGTGTAACAGGCTCAAGATGGGCTGCATGGCCTCCTCCTGTTCCAGTGTAACAAGTTCGAGAGGGGCTGAATGGCCTCCTCCTGTTCCTGTGTAACAGGCTCGAGAGGGGCTGAATGGCCTCCTCCTTTTCCTGTATAACAGCTTCGAGAGGGGCTGAATAGCCTCATCATATTTCTGTGTAACAAGCTCAAGAGGGGCTGAATGGCCTCCTCCTGTTCTTGAATAACAGGCTCGAGAGCGGCTGAATGGCCTCCTCCTGTTCCTGTGTAACAGGCTCCAGAGGGGCTGAATGGCCTCCTCCTGTTCCTGTGTAACAGGTCGAGAGGGACTGAATTGCCTCCTCCTGTGTCTGAGTAACAGTTCGAGAGGGGCTGAATGGTCTCCTAATGTTCCTGTGTAACAGTCTCGAGAGGGGCTGAATGGCCTCCTCCTGTTCCTGTGTAACAGTCTCGAGAGGGGCTGAATGGCCTCCTCCTGTTCCTGTGTAACCGTCTCGAGATGGGCTGAATGGCCTCCTGTTCCTGTGTAACAGGCTGGAGAGGGGCTGAATGGCCTCCTCCTGTGCCTGTGTAACAGGCTCAAGAGGGGCTGAATGGGCCACCTCATGTTCCTATGTAACATGCTCGAGAGGGGCTGAATGGCCTCCTCTTGTTCTTGTGTCACAGGCTCGAGAGGGGCTGAATGGGCCTCCTCCTGTTCCTATGTAACATGCTCGAGAGGGGCTGAATGGTCTCTTCCTGTTCCTTTTAACAGTCTCGAGAGGGGCTGAATGGCCTCCTCCTGTTCCTTTGTAACAGGTCGAGAGGGACTGAATTGCCTCCTCCTGTGTCTGAGTAACAGGTCGAGAGGGGCTGAATGGTCTCCTCATGTTCCTGTGTAACAGTCTCGAGAGGGGCTGAATGGCCTCCTCCTGTTCCTGTGTAACAGGCTCGAGAGGGGCTGAATGGCCTCCTGTTCCTGTGTAACAGTCTCGAGAGAGGCTGAATGGCATCCTCCTGTTCATGTGTAACAGTCTCGAGAGCGGCTGAATGGCCTCCCCCTGTTCCTGTGTAACAGTCTCGAGAGGGGCTGAATGGCCTCCTCCTGTTCCTGTGTAACAGTCTCGAGATGGGCTGAATGGCCTCCTGTTCCTGTGTAACCGGCTGGAGAGGGGCTGAATGGCCTCCTCCTGTTCCTGTGTAACAGGCTGGAGAGGGGCTGAATGGCCTCTGCCATTTTCAGTGTAATAGTATTGAAAGTTGTTGAATGGGCTCCTCCTCTTGCTCCATACAAAGTTCCGGAGAGGGGTGAATTTCCTCCTGTTCCTGTGTAACAGGCACAAGAGGGGCTGAATGGCCTCCTCCTGTTCCTGTGTAACAGGCACAAGAGGGGCTGAATGGCCTCCTCCTGTTCTTGTGTAACAGGCTCAAGAGGGGCTGAATGGCCTGTTCCTGTGTAACAGGCTCAAGTGGGGCTGAATGGCCTCCTCCTGTTCATGGGTAACAGGCTCGAGAGGGGCTGAATGGCCTCCTCCTAATCATGTGCAACACGCTTGAGGGGTTGAATAGGCCTCCTCCTGTTCCTGTGTAACAGGCTGGAGAGGGGCTGAAAGGCCTCCACCTGTTCCTGTGTAACAGGTCGAGAGGGGCTGAATGGTCTCCTCCTGCTCATGTGTAACAGGCTCGAGAGGTGCTGAAAGGCCTCATACTGTTCCTGTGTAACCGGCTTCAGAGGGGCTGAATGGCCTCTTCCTGTTCCTGTGTAACAGGCTCGAGAGGGGCTGAATGGACTCCTACTGTTCCTGTGTAACAGGCTGGAGAGGGGCTGAATAGCCTCCTCCTGTTCCTGTGTAACAGGCTCGAGAGGGGCTGAATGGACTCCTACTGTTCCTCTGTAACAGGCTGGAGAGGGGCTGAATAGCCTCCTCCTGTTCCTGTGTAACAGGCTCGAGAGGGGCTGAATGGGGCTCCTCCTGTTCCTGTGTAACAGCCTCGAGAGGGGCTGAATGGCCTTCTCCTGCTCCTGTGTAACAGGCTGGAGAGTGAGTAAACGGACTCCTCCTGTTCCTGTGTAACATGCTGGAGAGGGGCTGAATGGCCTCCCCTGTTCCTCTGTAACAGGTTGAAGAGGGGCTGAATGGCCTCTTCCTGTTCCTGTGTCACAGGCTTGAGAGGGGCAGAATGACCTCCTCCTGTTCCTGTGTAACAGGCTTGAAAGGGGCTGAATAGTCTCTTCCTGTTCCTTTTAACAGTCTCGAGAGGGGCTGAATGGCCTCCTCCTGTTCCTGTGTAACAGGTCGAGAGGGACTGAATGGCCTCCTCCTGTTTCTGAGTAACAGGTCGAGAGGGGCTGAATGGTCTCCTCATGTTCCTGTGTAACAGTCTCGAGAGGGGCTGAATGGCCTCCTCCTGTTCCTGTGTAACAGGCTCGAGAGGGGCTGAATGGCCTCCTGTTCCTGTGTAACAGTCTCGAGGGAGGCTGAATGGCCTCCTCCTGTTCATGTGTAACAGTCTCGAGAGGGGCTGAATGGCCTCTCCTGTTCCTGTGTAACATGCTCGAGATGGGCTGAATGGCCTCCTCCTGTTCCTGTGTAACAGTCTCGAGAGGGGCTGAATGACCTCCTCCTGTTCCTGTGTAACAGGCTGGAGAGGGGCTGAATGGCCTCCTGTTCCTGTGTAAAAGGCTGGAGAGGGGCTGAATGGCCTCCTCTTGTTCCTGTGTAACAGGCTGGAGAGGGTCTGAATGGCCTCCTGTTCCTGTGTAACAGGCTGGAGAGGGGCTGAATGGCCTCCTCCTGTTCCTGTGTAACAGGCTGGAGAGGGGCTGAATGGCCTCCTCCTGTTCCTGTGTAACAGGCTGGAGAGGGGCTGAATGGCCTCCTCCTGTTCCTGTGTAACAGGCTGGAGAGGGGCTGAATGGTCTCTGCCATTTTCAGTGTAATAGTCTTGAAAGTTGTTGAATGGGCTCCTCCTCTTGCTCCATACAAAGTTCCAGAGAGGGGTGAATTTCCTCCTGTTCCTGTGTAACAGGCTCAAGAGGGGCTGAATGGACTCCTCCATTTCCTGTGTAACAGGCTTGAGGGGTTGAATAGGCCTCCTCCTGTTCCTGTGTAACAGGCTCGAGAGGGGCTGAATGGACTCCTCCTGTTCCTGTGTAACAGGCTTGAGGGGTTGAATAGGCCTCCTCCTGTTCCTGTGTAACAGGCTCGAGAGGGGCTGAATGGTCTCCTTCTGTTCCTGTGTTACCGTTTTGAAGGATTGAATGGGCTCCTCCTGTTCCTGTGTTACAGTTTTGAAGGATTGAATGGGCTCCTCCTGTTCCTGTGTAACCGGCTCGAGATGGGCTGAATGGTCGCTGCCATTTTCAGTGTAATAGTCTTGAAAGTTGTTGAATTGGCTCCTTCTCTTGCTCCATACAAAGTTCCGGAGAGTGGTGAATTCCCTCCTGTTCCTGTGTAACAGGCTCGAGAGGAGCTGAATGGCCTCCTCCTGTTCCTGTGCAACAGGCTGGAGAGGGGCTGAATGGCCTCCTCCTGTTCCTGTGTAACAGGCACGAGAGGGGCTGAATGGCCTCCTCCTGTTCCTGTGCAACAGGCACGAGAGTGGCTGAATGGCCTCCTCCTGTTCCTGTGCAACAGGCACGAGAGGGGCTGAATGGCGTCCTCCTGTTCCTGAAAATAGGCTGGAGAGGGGCTGAATGGCCTCCTCCTGTTCCTGTGGTACATGCTCGAGAGGGGCTGAATGGCCTCCTCCTGTTCATGGGTAACAGGCTCGAGAGGGTCTGAATGATCTCCTCCTGTTCATGGGTAACAGGCTCGAGAGGGGCTGAATGGCCTCCTGTTCCTGTGTAAAAGGCTGGAGCGGTGCTGAATGGCCTCCTCCTGTTCCTGTGTAACAGGCTGGAGAGGGGCTGAATGGCCTCCTCCTGTTCCTGTGTAACAGTTTCGAGAGGCGCTGAATGGCCTCCTCCTGTTCCTGTGTAACAGGCTGGAGAGGGGCTGAATGGCCTCTGCCATTTTCAGTGTAATAGTATTGAAAGTTGTTGAATGGGCTCCTCCTCTTGCTCCATACAAAGTTCCGGAGAGGGGTGAATTTCCTCCTGTTCCTGTGTAACAGGCACAAGAGGGGCGGAATGGCCTCCTCCTGTTCCTGTGTAACAGGCACAAGAGGGGCTGAATGGCCTCCTCCTGTTCTTGTGTAACAGGCTCAAGAGGGGCTGAATGGCCTGTTCCTGTGTAACAGGCTCAAGTGGGGCTGAATGGCCTCCTCCTGTTCATGGGTAACAGGCTCGAGAGGGGCTGAATGGCCTCCTCCTAATCATGTGCAACACGCTTGAGGGGTTGAATAGGCCTCCTCCTGTTCCTGTGTAACAGGCTGGAGAGGGGCTGAAAGGCCTCCACCTGTTCCTGTGTAACAGATCGAGAGGGGCTGAATGGTCTCCTCCTGCTCATGTGTAACAGGCTCGAGAGGTGCTGAAAGGCCTCATACTGTTCCTGTGTAACCGGCTTCAGAGGGGCTGAATGGCCTCTTCCTGTTCCTGTGTAACAGGCTCGAGAGGGGCTGAATGGACTCCTACTGTTCCTGTGTAACAGGCTGGAGAGGGGCTGAATAGCCTCCTCCTGTTCCTGTGTAACAGGCTCGAGAGGGGCTGAATGGACTCCTACTGTTCCTGTGTAACAGGCTGGAGAGGGGCTGAATAGCCTCCTCCTGTTCCTGTGTAACAGGCTCGAGAGGGGCTGAATGGGGCTCCTCCTGTTCCTGTGTAACAGCCTCGAGAGGGGCTGAATGGCCTTCTCCTGCTCCTGTGTAACAGGCTGGAGAGTGAGTAAACGGACTCCTCCTGTTCCTGTGTAACATGCTGGAGAGGGGCTGAATGGCCTCCCCTGTTCCTCTGTAACAGGTTGAAGAGGGGCTGAATGGCCTCTTCCTGTTCCTGTGTCACAGGCTTGAGAGGGGCAGAATGACCTCCTCCTGTTCCTGTGTAACAGGCTTGAAAGGGGCTGAATAGTCTCTTCCTGTTCCTTTTAACAGTCTCGAGAGGGGCTGAATGGCCTCCTCCTGTTCCTGTGTAACAGGTCGAGAGGGACTGAATGGCCTCCTCCTGTTTCTGAGTAACAGGTCGAGAGGGGCTGAATGGTCTCCTCATGTTCCTGTGTAACAGTCTCGAGAGGGGCTGAATGGCCTCCTCCTGTTCCTGTGTAACAGGCTCGAGAGGGGCTGAATGGCCTCCTGTTCCTGTGTAACAGTCTCGAGGGAGGCTGAATGGCCTCCTCCTGTTCATGTGTAACAGTCTCGAGAGGGGCTGAATGGCCTCTCCTGTTCCTGTGTAACATGCTCGAGATGGGCTGAATGGCCTCCTCCTGTTCCTGTGTAACAGTCTCGAGAGGGGCTGAATGACCTCCTCCTGTTCCTGTGTAACAGGCTGGAGAGGGGCTGAATGGCCTCCTGTTCCTGTGTAAAAGGCTGGAGAGGGGCTGAATGGCCTCCTCTTGTTCCTGTGTAACAGGCTGGAGAGTGTCTGAATGGCCTCCTGTTCCTGTGTAACAGGCTGGAGAGGGGCTGAATGGCCTCCTCCTGTTCCTGTGTAACAGGCTGGAGAGGGGCTGAATGGCCTCCTCCTGTTCCTGTGTAACAGGCTGGAGAGGGGCTGAATGGCCTCCTCCTGTTCCTGTGTAACAGGCTGGAGAGGGGCTGAATGGTCTCTGCCATTTTCAGTGTAATAGTCTTGAAAGTTGTTGAATGGGCTCCTCCTCTTGCTCCATACAAAGTTCCAGAGAGGGGTGAATTTCCTCCTGTTCCTGTGTAACAGGCTCAAGAGGGGCTGAATGGACTCCTCCTTTTCCTGTGTAACAGGCTTGAGGGGTTGAATAGGCCTCCTCCTGTTCCTGTGTAACAGGCTCGAGAGGGGCTGAATGGTCTCCTTCTGTTCCTGTGTTACCGTTTTGAAGGATTGAATGGCTCCTCCTGTCCTGTGTTACAGTTTTGAAGGATTGAATGGGCTCCTCCTGTTCCTGTGTAACCGGCTCGAGATGGGCTGAATGGTCGCTGCCATTTTCAGTGTAATAGTCTTGAAAGTTGTTGAATTGGCTCCTTCTCTTGCTCCATACAAAGTTCCGGAGAGTGGTGAATTTCCTCCTGTTCCTGTGTAACAGGCTCGAGAGGAGCTGAATGGCCTCCTCCTGTTCCTGTGCAACAGGCACGAGAGGGGCTGAATGGCCTCCTCCTGTTCCTGTGCAACAGGCACGAGAGGGGCTGAATGGCCTCCTCCTGTTCCTGAAAATAGGCTGGAGAGGGGCTGAATGGCCTCCTCCTGTTCCTGTGTAACAGGCACGAGAGGGGCTGAATGGCCTCCTCCTGTTCCTGTGCAACAGGCACGAGAGGGGCTGAATGGCCTCCTCCTGTTCCTGTGCAACAGGCACGAGAGGGGCTGAATGGCCTCCTCCTGTTCCTGAAAATAGGCTGGAGAGGGGCTGAATGGCCTCCTCCTGTTCCTGTGGTACATGCTCGAGAGGGGCTGAATGGCCTCCTCCTGTTCATGGGTAACAGGCTCGAGAGGGGCTGAATGGCCTCCTGTTCCTGTGTAAAAGGCTGGAGCGGTGCTGAATGGCCTCCTCCTGTTCCTGTGTAACAGGCTGGAGAGGGGCTGAATGGCCTCCTGTTCCTGAGTAACAGGCTGGAGAGGGGCAGATTGGTCTCTTCATGTTCCTGTGTAACAGGCTCGAGACGGGCTGAATGGCCTTCTCCTGTTCCTGTAAAACATGCTTGCGAGGGGCTGAATGGCCTCCTCCTGTTCCTGTGTAACAGTTTCGAGAGGCGCTGAATGGCCTCCTCCTGTTCCTGTGTAACAGGCTGGAGAGGGGCAGATTGGTCTCTTCATGTTCCTGTGTAACAGGCTCGAGACGGGCTGAATGGCCTTCTCCTGTTCCTGTGTAACATGCTTGCGAGGGGCTGAATGGCCTCCTCCTGTTCCTGTGTAACAGTTTCGAGAGGCGCTGAATAGCCTCCTCCTGTTCCTGTGTAACAGTCTCGAGAGGTGCTGAATGGCCTCCTCCTGTTCCTGTGTAACAGTCTCGAGTGGGGCTGAATGGCCTCCTCCTGTTCCTGTGTAACAGTCTCGAGAGGGGCTGAATGGCCTCCCACTGGTCTTGTGTAACAGTTTCGAGAGGGGCTGAATGGCCTCCTCCTGTTCCTGTGTAACAGGCTCGAGAGGGGCTGAATGGCCTCCTGCTTTTCCTGTATAACAGCTTCGAGAGGGGCTGAATAGCCTCATCATATTTCTGTGTAACAAGCTCGAGAGGGGCTGAATGGCCTCCTCCTTTTCCTGTATAACAGCTTCGAGAGGGGCTGAATAGCCTCATCATATTTCTGTGTAACAAGCTCGAGAGGGGCTGAATGGCCTCCTCCTGTTCCTGTGTAATAGGCTCGTGAGGGGCTGAATTCCCTCCGCCTGTTCTTGAATAACAGGCTCGAGAGCAGCTGAATGGCCTCCTCCTGTTCCTGTGTAACAGGCTCCAGAGGGGCTGAGTGGCCTCCTCCTGTTCCTGTGTAACCGGCTAGAGGAGCTAAAAAGGCCTTTTCCTGTTCCTGTGTAACAGGCTCGAGAGGGGCTGAATGGCATAATCCTGTTCCTGTGTAACAGGCTGGAGGAGGCTGAATGGCCTCCTCCTGTTTGTGTGTAACAGGCTCGAGAGGAGCTGAATGGCCTCCTCCTGTTCCTGTGCAACAGGCATGAGTGGGGCTGAATGGCGTCCTCCTGTTCCTGAGTAACAGGCTCGAAAGGGGGTGAATGGCCTCCACATTTTCCTGTGTAACAGGCCCGAGAGGGGCTGAATGGCCTCCTCCTGTTCCTGTGTAACAGGCGCGAGAGGGGCTGAATAGCCTCCACCTGTTCCTGTGTAACAGGCTCGAGAGGGGCTGAATGGCCTCCTCCTGTTCCTGTGTAACAGTCTCGAGAGGGGCTGAATGGCCTCCTGCTGTTCCTGTGTAACAGGCTCGAGAGGCGCTGAATGGCCTCCTCCTGTTCTAGTGTAACAGCCTGGAGAGGGGCTGAATGGCCTCCTCCTGTTCCTGTGTAACAGGCTTAAGAGGGGCTGAATGGCCTCCTCCTGTTCCTGTGTAACAGGCTTGAGAGGCGCTGAATGGCCTCCTCCTGTTCCTGTGTAACAGGCTCGAGAGGGGCTGAATGGCCTCCTCCTGTTCTTGTGTAACAGGCTCGAGAGGGGCTGAAAGGCCTCCCCCTGTTCCTGTATAACAGGCTGGAGAGGGGCTGAATGGCCTCCTCCTGTTCTTGTGTAACAGTCTTGAGAGGGGGGCTGAATGGCCTCCTCCTGTTCATGTGTAACAGTCTCGAGAGGGGCTGAATGGCCTCTCCTGTTCCTGTGTAACATGCTCGAGAGGGGCTGAATGGCCTCCTCCTGTTCCTGTGTAACAGTCTCGAGAGGGGCTGAATGACCTCCTCCTGTTCCTGTGTAACAGGCTGGAGAGGGGCTGAATGGCCTCCTCTTGTTCCTGTGTAACAGGCTGGAGAGGGTCTGAATGGCCTCCTGTTCCTGTGTAACAGGCTGGAGAGGGGCTGAATGGCCTCCTCCTGTTCCTGTGTAACAGGCTGGAGAGGGGCTGAATGGCCTCCTCCTGTTCCTGTGTAACAGGCTAGAGAGGGGCTGAAAGCCTCTGCCATTTTCAGTGTAATAGTCTTGAAAGTTGTTGAATGGGCTCCTCCTCTTGCTCCATACAAAGTTCCAGAGAGGGGTGAATTTCCTCCTGTTCCTGTGTAACAGGCTCAAGAGGGGCTGAATGGACTCCTCCTGTTCCTGTGTAACAGGCTTGAGGGGTTGAACAGGCCTCCTCCTGTTCCTGTGTAACAGGCTCGAGAGGGGCTGAATGGTCTCCTTCTGTTCCTGTGTTACAGTTTTGAAGGATTGAATGGGCTCCTCCTGTTCCTGTGTAACAGTTTTGAAGGATTGAATGGGCTCCTCCTGTTCCTGTGTAACAGGCTCGAGATGGGCTGAATGGTCGCTGCCATTTTCAGTGTAATAGTCTTGAAAGTTGTTGAATTGGCTCCTTCTCTTGCTCCATACAAAGTTCCGGAGAGTGGTGAATTTCCTCCTGTTCCTGTGTAACAGGCTCGAGAGGAGCTGAATGGCCTCCTCCTGTTCCTGTGCAACAGGCTGGAGAGGGGCTGAATGGCCTCCTCCTGTTCCTGTGTAACAGGCACGAGAGGGGCTGAATGGCCTCCTCCTGTTCCTGTATAACAGGCACGAGAGGGGCTGAATGGCCTCCTTCTGTTCCTGTGTAACAGTCTCGAGAGGGGCTGAATGACCTCCTCCTGTTCCTGTGTAACAGGCTGGAGAGGGGCTGAATGGCCTCCTGTTCCTGTGTAACAGGCTGGAGAGGGGCTGAATGGCCTCCTCTTGTTCCTGTGTAACAGGCTGGAGAGGGTCTGAATGGCCTCCTGTTCCTGTGTAACAGGCTGGAGAGGGGCTGAATGGCCTCCTCCTGTTCCTGTGTAACAGGCTGGAGAGGGGCTGAATGGCCTCCTCCTGTTCCTGTGTAACAGGCTAGAGAGGGGCTGAAAGCCTCTGCCATTTTCAGTGTAATAGTCTTGAAAGTTGTTGAATGGGCTCCTCCTCTTGCTCCATACAAAGTTCCAGAGAGGGGTGAATTTCCTCCTGTTCCTGTGTAACAGGCTCAAGAGGGGCTGAATGGACTCCTCCTGTTCCTGTGTAACAGGCTTGAGGGGTTTGAATAGGCCTCCTCCTGTTCCTGTGTAACAGGCTCGAGAGGGGCTGAATGGTCTCCTTCTGTTCCTGTGTTACAGTTTTGAAGGATTGAATGGGCTCCTCCTGTTCCTGTGTAACAGTTTTGAAGGATTGAATGGGCTCCTCCTGTTCCTGTGTAACAGGCTCGAGATGGGCTGAATGGTCGCTGCCATTTTCAGTGTAATAGTCTTGAAAGTTGTTGAATTGGCTCCTTCTCTTGCTCCATACAAAGTTCCGGAGAGTGGTGAATTTCCTCCTGTTCCTGTGTAACAGGCTCGAGAGGAGCTGAATGGCCTCCTCCTGTTCCTGTGCAACAGGCTGGAGAGGGGCTGAATGGCCTCCTCCTGTTCCTGTGTAACAGGCACGAGAGGGGCTGAATGGCCTCCTCCTGTTCCTGTGCAACAGGCACGAGAGGGGCTGAATGGCCTCCTCCTGTTCCTGTGCAACAGGCACGAGAGGGGCTGAATGGCCTCCTCCTGTTCCTGAAAATAGGCTGGAGAGGGGCTGAATGGCCTCCTCCTGTTCCTGTGGTACATGCTCGAGAGGGGCTGAATGGCCTCCTCCTGTTCATGGGTAACAGGCTCGAGAGGGTCTGAATGATCTCCTCCTGTTCATGGGTAACAGGCTCGAGAGGGGCTGAATGGCCTCCTGTTCCTGTGTAAAAGGCTGGAGCGGTGCTGAATGGCCTCCTCCTGTTCCTGTGTAACAGGCTGGAGAGGGGCTGAATGGCCTCCTGTTCCTGAGTAACAGGATGGAGAGGGGCAGATTGGTCTCTTCATGTTCCTGTGTAACAGGCTCGAGACGGGCTGAATGGCCTTCTCCTGTTCCTGTGTAACATGCTTGCGAGGGGCTGAATGGCCTCCTCCTGTTCCTGTGGAACAGGCTGGAGAGGGGCAGATTGGTCTCTTCATGTTCCTGTGTAACAGGCTCGAGACGGGCTGAATGGCCTTCTCCTGTTCCTGTGTAACATGCTTGCGAGGGGCTGAATGGCCTCCTCCTGTTCCTGTGTAACAGTTTCGAGAGGCGCTGAATGGCCTCCTCCTGTTCCTGTGTAACAGTCTCGAGAGGTGCTGAATGGCCTCCTCCTGTTCCTGTGTAACAGTCTCGAGTGGGGCTGAATGGCCTCCTCCTGTTCCTGTGTAACAGTCTCGAGAGGGGCTGAATGGCCTCCCACTGGTCTTGTGTAACAGTTTCGAGAGGGGCTGAATGGCCTCCTCCTGTTCCTGTGTAACAGGCTTGAGATGGTCTGAATGGCTTTTTCCTGTTCCTGTATAACAGGCTCGAGAGGGGCTGAATGGCCTTCTGTTCCAGTGTAACAGGCTCAAGATGGGCTGCATGGCCTCCTCCTGTTCCAGTGTAACAAGTTCGAGAGGGGCTGAATGGCCTCCTCCTGTTCCTGTGTAACAGGCTCGAGAGGGGCTGAATGGCCTCCTCTTTTTCCTGTATAACAGCTTCGAGAGGGGCTGAATAGCCTCATCATATTTCTGTGTAACAAGCTCGAGAGGGGCTGAATGGC
Organism: Carcharodon carcharias; assembly: GCF_017639515.1. NCBI lineage: Eukaryota > Metazoa > Chordata > Chondrichthyes > Lamniformes > Lamnidae > Carcharodon > Carcharodon carcharias. The sequence continues at coordinate 42,823 of NW_024471118.1, forward strand.
CTCCTCCTTTTCCTGTATAACAGCTTCGAGAGGGGCTGAATAGCCTCATCATATTTCTGTGTAACAAGCTCGAGAGGGGCTGAATGGCCTCCTCCTGTTCCTGTGTAATAGGCTCGTGAGGGGCTGAATTGCCTCCGCCTGTTCTTGAATAACAGGCTCGAGAGCAGCTGAATGGCCTCCTCCTGTTCCTGTGTAACAGGCTCCAGAGGGGCTGAATGGCCTCCTCCTGTTCCTGTGTAACCGGCTTGAGGAGCTAAAAAGGCCTTTTCCTGTTCCTGTGTAACAGGCTCGAGAGGGGCTGAATGGCATAATCCTGTTCCTGTGTAACAGGCTGGAGAGGGGCTGAATGGCCTCCTCCTGTGCCTGTGTAACAGGCTCAAGAGGGCCTGAATGGGCCACCTCCTGTTCCTGTGTAACATGCTCGAGAGGGGCTGAATGGCCTCCTCCTGTTCTTGTGTCACAGGCTCGAGAGGGGCTGAATGGGCCTCCTCCAGTTCCTATGTAACATGCTCGAGAGGGGCTGAATGGCCTCCTCCTGTTCCTGTGTAACAGTCTCGAGAGGGGCTGAATGGCCATCTCCTGTTCCGGTGTAACAGGCTCGAGTGGGGCTGAATGGCCTCCTGTTCCTGTGTAACAGGCTGGAGAGGGGCTGAATTGTCTCCTCCTGTTCCTGTGTAACAGGTTCGAGAGGGGCTGAATGGCCTCCTGTTCCTGTGTAACAGGCTGGAGAGTGGCTGAATTGTCTCCTCCTGTTCCTGTGTAACAGGTTCGAGAGGGGCAGAATGGTCTCTGCCATTTTCAGTGTAATAGTCTTGAAAGTTGTTGAATGGGCTCCTCCTCTTGCTCCATACAAAGTTCCGGAGAGGGGTGAATTTCCTCCTGTTCCTGTGTAACAGGCACAAGAGGGGCTGAATGGCCTCCTCCTGTTCCTGTGTAACAGGCTGGAGAGGGGCTGAAAGGCCTCCACCTGTTCCTGTGTAACAGGTCGAGAGGGGCTGAATGGACTCCTACTGTTCCTGTGTAACCGGCTTCAGAGGGGCTGAATAGCCTCTTCCTGTTCCTGTGTAACAGGCTCGAGAGGGGCTGAATGGACTCCTACTGTTCCTGTGTAACAGGCTGGAGAGGGGCTGAATAGCCTCCTCCTATTCCTGTGTAACAGGCTCGAGAGGGGCTGAATGGGGCTCCTCCTGTTCCTGTGTAACAGCCTCGAGAGGGGCTGAATGGCCTCCTCCTGTTCCTGTGTAACAGGCTGGAGAGTGAGTAAACGGACTCCTCCTGTTCCTGTGTAACATGCTGAAGAGGGGCTGAATGTCCTCCCCTGTTCCTCTGTAACAGGTTGAAGAGGGGCTGAATGGCCTCTTCCTGTTCCTGTGTCACAGGCTTGAGAGGGGCAGAATGACCTCCTCCTGTTCCTGTGTAACAGGCTTGAAAGGGGCTGAATGGTCTCTTCCTGTTCCTTTTAACAGTCTCGAGAGGGGCTGAATGGCCTCCTCCTGTTCCTTTGTAACAGGTCGAGAGGGACTGAATTGCCTCCTCCTGTGTCTGAGTAACAGGTCGAGAGGGGCTGAATGGTCTCCTCATGTTCCTGTGTAACAGTCTCGAGAGGGGCTGAATGGCCTCCTCCTGTTCCTGCGTAACAGGCTCGAGAGGGGCTGAATGGCCTCCTGTTCCTGTGTAACAGTCTCGAGAGAGGCTGAATGGCATCCTCCTGTTCATGTGTAACAGTCTCGAGAGCGGCTGAATGGCCTCCCCCTGTTCCTGTGTAACAGTCTCGAGAGGGGCTGAATGGCCTCCTCCTGTTCCTGTGTAACAGTCTCGAGATGGGCTGAATGGCCTCCTGTTCCTGTGTAACCGGCTGGAGAGGGGCTGAATGGCCTCCTCCTGTTCCTGTGTAACAGGCTGGAGAGGGGCTGAATGGCCTCTGCCATTTTCAGTGTAATAGTCTTGAAAGTTGTTGAATGGGCTCCTCCTCTTGCTCCATACAAAGTTCCGGAGAGGGGTGAATTTCCTCCTGTTCCTGTGTAACAGGCACAAGAGGGGCTGAATGGCCTCCTCCTGTTCCTGTGTAACAGTCTCGAGAGGGGCTGAATGGCCTCCTCCTGTTCCTGTGTAACAGTCTCGAGATGGGCTGAATGGCCTCCTGTTCCTGTGTAACCGGCTGGAGAGGGGCTGAATGGCCTCCTCCTGTTCCTGTGTAACAGGCTAGAGAGGGGCTGAATGGCCTCTGCCATTTTCAGTGTAATAGTCTTGAAAGTTGTTGAATGGGCTCCTCCTCTTGCTCCATACAAAGTTCCGGAGAGGGGTGAATTTCCTCCTGTTCCTGTGTAACAGGCACAAGAGGGGCTGAATGGTCTCCTCCTGCTCATGTGTAACAGGCTCGAGAGGTGCTGAAAGGCCTCATACTGTTCCTGTGTAACAGGTCGAGAGGGGCTGAATGGTCTCCTCCTGCTCATGTGTAACAGACTCGAGAGGTGCTGAAAGGCCTCATACTGTTCCTGTGTAACCGGCTTCAGAGGGGCTGAATGGCCTCTTCCTGTTCCTGCGTAACAGGCTCGAGAGGGGCTGAATGGACTCCTACTGTTCCTGTGTAACAGGCTGGAGAGGGGCTGAATAGCCTCCTCCTGTTCCTGTGTAACAGGCTCGAGAGGGGCTGAATGGACTCCTACTGTTCCTGTGTAACAGGCTCGAGAGGGGCTGAATAGCCTCCACCTGTTCCTGTGTAACAGCCTCGAGAGGGGTTGATTGGCCTTCTCCTGCTCCTGTGTAACACGCTGGAGAGTGAGTAAACGGACTCCTCCTGTTCCTGTGTAACATGCTGGAGAGGGGCTGAATGGCCTCCCCTGTTCCTCTGTAACAGGTTGAAGAGGGGCTGAATGGCCTCTTCCTGTTCCTGTGTAACAGGTTGAAGAGGGGCTGAATGGCCTCTTCCTGTTCCTGTGTCACAGGCTTGAGAGGGGCAGAATGACCTCCTCCTGTTCCTGTGTAACAGGCTTGAAAGGGGCTGAATAGTCTCTTCCTGTTCCTTTTTACAGTCTCGAGAGGGGCTGAATGGCCTCCTCCTGTTCCTGTGTAACAGGTCGAGAGGGACTGAATGGCCTCCTCCTGTTTCTGAGTAACAGGTCGAGAAGGGCTGAATGGTCTCCTCATGTTCCTGTGTAACCGTCTCGAGAGGGGCTGAATGGCCTCCTCCTGTTCCTGTGTAACAGGCTCGAGAGGGGCTGAATGGCCTCCTGTTCCTGTGTAACAGTCTCGAGGGAGGCTGAATGGCCTCCTCCTGTTCATGTGTAACAGTCTCGAGAGGGGCTGAATGGCCTCTCCTGTTCCTGTGTAACATGCTCGAGAGGGGCTGAATGGCCTCCTCCTGTTCCTGTGTAACAGTCTCGAGAGGGGCTGAATGACCTCCTCCTGTTCCTGTGTAACAGGCTGGAGAGGGGCTGAATGGCCTCCTGTTCCTGTGTAACAGGCTGGAGAGGGGCTGAATGGCCTCCTCTTGTTCCTGTGTAACAGGCTGGAGAGGGTCTGAATGGCCTCCTGTTCCTGTGTAACAGGCTGGAGAGGGGCTGAATGGCCTCCTCCTGTTCCTGTGTAACAGGCTGGAGAGGGGCTGAATGGCCTCCTCCTGTTCCTGTGTAACAGGCTAGAGAGGGGCTGAAAGCCTCTGCCATTTTCAGTGTAATAGTCTTGAAAGTTGTTGAATGGGCTCCTCCTCTTGCTCCATACAAAGTTCCAGAGAGGGGTGAATTTCCTCCTGTTCCTGTGTAACAGGCTCAAGAGGGGCTGAATGGACTCCTCCTGTTCCTGTGTAACAGGCTTGAGGGGTTGAATAGGCCTCCTCCTGTTCCTGTGTAACAGGCTCGAGAGGGGCTGAATGGTCTCCTTCTGTTCCTGTGTTACAGTTTTGAAGGATTGAATGGGCTCCTCCTGTTCCTGTGTAACAGTTTTGAAGGATTGAATGGGCTCCTCCTGTTCCTGTGTAACAGGCTCGAGATGGGCTGAATGGTCGCTGCCATTTTCAGTGTAATAGTCTTGAAAGTTGTTGAATTGGCTCCTTCTCTTGCTCCATACAAAGTTCCGGAGAGTGGTGAATTTCCTCCTGTTCCTGTGTAACAGGCTCGAGAGGAGCTGAATGGCCTCCTCCTGTTCCTGTGCAACAGGCTGGAGAGGGGCTGAATGGCCTCCTCCTGTTCCTGTGTAACAGGCACGAGAGGGGCTGAATGGCCTCCTCCTGTTCCTGTGCAACAGGCACGAGAGGGGCTGAATGGCCTCCTCCTGTTCCTGTGCAACAGGCACGAGAGGGGCTGAATGGCCTCCTCCTGTTCCTGAAAATAGGCTGGAGAGGGGCTGAATGGCCTCCTCCTGTTCCTGTGGTACATGCTCGAGAGGGGCTGAATGGCCTCCTCCTGTTCATGGGTAACAGGCTCGAGAGGGTCTGAATGATCTCCTCCTGTTCATGGGTAACAGGCTCGAGAGGGGCTGAATGGCCTCCTGTTCCTGTGTAAAAGGCTGGAGCGGTGCTGAATGGCCTCCTCCTGTTCCTGTGTAACAGGCTGGAGAGGGGCTGAATGGCCTCCTGTTCCTGAGTAACAGGCTGGAGAGGGGCAGATTGGTCTCTTCATGTTCCTGTGTAACAGGCTCGAGACGGGCTGAATGGCCTTCTCCTGTTCCTGTGTAACATGCTTGCGAGGGGCTGAATGGCCTCCTCCTGTTCCTGTGGAACAGGCTGGAGAGGGGCAGATTGGTCTCTTCATGTTCCTGTGTAACAGGCTCGAGACGGGCTGAATGGCCTTCTCCTGTTCCTGTGTAACATGCTTGCGAGGGGCTGAATGGCCTCCTCCTGTTCCTGTGTAACAGTTTCGAGAGGCGCTGAATGGCCTCCTCCTGTTCCTGTGTAACAGTCTCGAGAGGTGCTGAATGGCCTCCTCCTGTTCCTGTGTAACAGTCTCGAGTGGGGCTGAATGGCCTCCTCCTGTTCCTGTGTAACAGTCTCGAGTGGGGCTGAATGGCCTCCTCCTGTTCCTGTGTAACAGTCTCGAGAGGGGCTGAATGGCCTCCCACTGGTCTTGTGTAACAGTTTCGAGAGGGGCTGAATGGCCTCCTCCTGTTCCTGTGTAACAGGCTCGAGATGGTCTGAATGGCTTCCTCCTGTTCCTGTATAACAGGCTCGAGAGGGGCTGAATGGCCTTCTGTTCCAGTGTAACAGGCTCAAGATGGGCTGCATGGCCTCCTCCTGTTCCAGTGTAACAAGTTCGAGAGGGGCTGAATGGCCTCCTCCTGTTCCTGTGTAACAGGCTCGAGAGGGGCTGAATGGCCTCCTCCTTTTCCTGTATAACAGCTTCGAGAGGGGCTGAATAGCCTCATCATATTTCTGTGTAACAAGCTCGAGAGGGGCTGAATGGCCTCCTCCTTTTCCTGTATAACAGCTTCGAGAGGGGCTGAATAGCCTCATCATATTTCTGTGTAACAAGCTCGAGAGGGGCTGAATGGCCTCCTCCTGTTCCTGTGTAATAGGCTCGTGAGGGGCTGAATTGCCTCCGCCTGTTCTTGAATAACAGGCTCGAGAGCAGCTGAATGGCCTCCTCCTGTTCCTGTGTAACAGGCTTGAGGAGCTAAAAAGGCCTTTTCCTGTTCCTGTGTAACAGGCTCGAGAGGGGCTGAATGGCATAATCCTGTTCCTGTGTAACAGGCTGGAGAGGGGCTGAATGGCCTCCTCCTGTGCCTGTGTAACAGGCTCAAGAGGGCCTGAATGGGCCACCTCCTGTTCCTGTGTAACATGCACGAGAGGGGCTGAATGGCCTCCTCCTGTTCTTGTGTCACAGGCTCGAGAGGGGCTGAATGGGCCTCCTCCAGTTCCTATGTAACATGCTCGAGAGGGGCTGAATGGCCTCCTCCTGTTCCTGTGTAACAGTCTCGAGAGGGGCTGAATGGCCATCTCCTGTTCCGGTGTAACAGGCTCGAGTGGGGCTGAATGGCCTCCTCCTGTTCCTGTGTAACAGGCTGGAGAGGGGCTGAATTGTCTCCTCCTGTTCCTGTGTAACAGGTTCGAGAGGGGCTGAATGGCCTCCTGTTCCTGTGTAACAGGCTGGAGAGTGGCTGAATTGTCTCCTCCTGTTCCTGTGTAACAGGTTCGAGAGGGGCAGAATGGTCTCTGCCATTTTCAGTGTAATAGTCTTGAAAGTTGTTGAATGGGCTCCTCCTCTTGCTCCATACAATGTTCAGGAGAGGGGTGAATTTCCTCCTGTTCCTGTGTAACAGGCACAAGAGGGGCTGAATGGCCTCCTCCTGTTCCTGTGTAACAGGCTGGAGAGGGGCTGAAAGGCCTCCACCTGTTCCTGTGTAACAGGTCGAGAGGGGCTGAATGGACTCCTACTGTTCCTGTGTAACCGGCTTCAGAGGGGCTGAATAGCCTCTTCCTGTTCCTGTGTAACAGGCTCGAGAGGGGCTGAATGGACTCCTACTGTTCCTGTGTAACAGGCTGGAGAGGGGCTGAATAGCCTCCTCCTGTTCCTGTGTAACAGGCTCGAGAGGGGCTGAATGGGGCTCCTCCTGTTCCTGTGTAACAGCCTCGAGAGGGGCTGAATGGCCTCCTCCTGTTCCTGTGTAACAGGCTGGAGAGTGAGTAAACGGACTCCTCCTGTTCCTGTGTAACATGCTGAAGAGGGGCTGAATGTCCTCCCCTGTTCCTCTGTAACAGGTTGAAGAGGGGCTGAATGGCCTCTTCCTGTTCCTGTGTCACAGGCTTGAGAGGGGCAGAATGACCTCCTCCTGTTCCTGTGTAACAGGCTTGAAAGGGGCTGAATGGTCTCTTCCTGTTCCTTTTAACAGTCTCGAGAGGGGCTGAATGGCCTCCTCCTGTTCCTTTGTAACAGGTCGAGAGGGACTGAATTGCCTCCTCCTGTGTCTGAGTAACAGGTCGAGAGGGGCTGAATGGTCTCCTCATGTTCCTGTGTAACAGTCTCGAGAGGGGCTGAATGGCCTCCTCCTGTTCCTGCGTAACAGGCTCGAGAGGGGCTGAATGGCCTCCTGTTCCTGTGTAACAGTCTCGAGAGAGGCTGAATGGCATCCTCCTGTTCATGTGTAACAGTCTCGAGAGCGGCTGAATGGCCTCCCCCTGTTCCTGTGTAACAGTCTCGAGAGGGGCTGAATGGCCTCCTCCTGTTCCTGTGTAACAGTCTCGAGATGGGCTGAATGGCCTCCTGTTCCTGTGTAACCGGCTGGAGAGGGGCTGAATGGCCTCCTCCTGTTCCTGTGTAACAGGCTGGAGAGGGGCTGAATGGCCTCTGCCATTTTCAGTGTAATAGTCTTGAAAGTTGTTGAATGGGCTCCTCCTCTTGCTCCATACAAAGTTCCGGAGAGGGGTGAATTTCCTCCTGTTCCTGTGTAACAGGCACAAGAGGGGCTGAATGGCCTCCTCCTGTTCCTGTGTAACAGTCTCGAGAGGGGCTGAATGGCCTCCTCCTGTTCCTGTGTAACAGTCTCGAGATGGGCTGAATGGCCTCCTGTTCCTGTGTAACCGGCTGGAGAGGGGCTGAATGGCCTCCTCCTGTTCCTGTGTAACAGGCTAGAGAGGGGCTGAATGGCCTCTGCCATTTTCAGTGTAATAGTCTTGAAAGTTGTTGAATGGGCTCCTCCTCTTGCTCCATACAAAGTTCCGGAGAGGGGTGAATTTCCTCCTGTTCCTGTGTAACAGGCACAAGAGGGGCTGAATGGTCTCCTCCTGCTCATGTGTAACAGACTCGAGAGGTGCTGAAAGGCCTCATACTGTTCCTGTGTAACAGGTCGAGAGGGGCTGAATGGTCTCCTCCTGCTCATGTGTAACAGACTCGAGAGGTGCTGAAAGGCCTCATACTGTTCCTGTGTAACCGGCTTCAGAGGGGCTGAATGGCCTCTTCCTGTTCCTGCGTAACAGGCTCGAGAGGGGCTGAATGGACTCCTACTGTTCCTGTGTAACAGGCTGGAGAGGGGCTGAATAGCCTCCTCCTGTTCCTGTGTAACAGGCTCGAGAGGGGCTGAATGGACTCCTACTGTTCCTGTGTAACCGGCTTCAGAGGGGCTGAATGGCCTCTTCCTGTTCCTGTGTAACAGGTTGAAGAGGGGCTGAATGGCCTCTTCCTGTTCCTGTGTCACAGGCTTGAGAGGGGCAGAATGACCTCCTCCTGTTCCTGTGTAACAGGCTTGAAAGGGGCTGAATAGTCTCTTCCTGTTCCTTTTTACAGTCTCGAGAGGGGCTGAATGGCCTCCTCCTGTTCCTGTGTAACAGGTCGAGAGGGACTGAATGGCCTCCTCCTGTTTCTGAGTAACAGGTCGAGAGGGGCTGAATGGTCTCCTCATGTTCCTGTGTAACAGTCTCGAGAGGGGCTGAATGGCCTCCTCCTGTTCCTGTGTAACAGGCTCGAGAGGGGCTGAATGGCCTCCTGTTCCTGTGTAACAGTCTCGAGGGAGGCTGAATGGCCTCCTCCTGTTCATGTGTAACAGTCTCGAGAGGGGCTGAATGGCCTCTCCTGTTCCTGTGTAACATGCTCGAGAGGGGCTGAATGGCCTCCTCCTGTTCCTGTGTAACAGTCTCGAGAGGGGCTGAATGACCTCCTCCTGTTCCTGTGTAACAGGCTGGAGAGGGGCTGAATGGCCTCCTGTTCCTGTGTAACAGGCTGGAGAGGGGCTGAATGGCCTCCTCTTGTTCCTGTGTAACAGGCTGGAGAGGGTCTGAATGGCCTCCTGTTCCTGTGTACAGGCTGGAGAGGGCTGAATGGCCTCCTCCTGTTCCTGTGTAACAGGCTGGAGAGGGGCTGAATGGCCTCCTCCTGTTCCTGTGTAACAGGCTAGAGAGGGGCTGAAAGCCTCTGCCATTTTCAGTGTAATAGTCTTGAAAGTTGTTGAATGGGCTCCTCCTCTTGCTCCATACAAAGTTCCAGAGAGGGGTGAATTTCCTCCTGTTCCTGTGTAACAGGCTCAAGAGGGGCTGAATGGACTCCTCCTGTTCCTGTGTAACAGGCTTGAGGGGTTGAATAGGCCTCCTCCTGTTCCTGTGTAACAGGCTCGAGAGGGGCTGAATGGTCTCCTTCTGTTCCTGTGTTACAGTTTTGAAGGATTGAATGGGCTCCTCCTGTTCCTGTGTAACAGTTTTGAAGGATTGAATGGGCTCCTCCTGTTCCTGTGTAACAGGCTCGAGATGGGCTGAATGGTCGCTGCCATTTTCAGTGTAATAGTCTTGAAAGTTGTTGAATTGGCTCCTTCTCTTGCTCCATACAAAGTTCCGGAGAGTGGTGAATTTCCTCCTGTTCCTGTGTAACAGGCTCGAGAGGAGCTGAATGGCCTCCTCCTGTTCCTGTGCAACAGGCTGGAGAGGGGCTGAATGGCCTCCTCCTGTTCCTGTGTAACAGGCACGAGAGGGGCTGAATGGCCTCCTCCTGTTCCTGTGCAACAGGCACGAGAGGGGCTGAATGGCCTCCTCCTGTTCCTGTGCAACAGGCACGAGAGGGGCTGAATGGCCTCCTCCTGTTCCTGAAAATAGGCTGGAGAGGGGCTGAATGGCCTCCTCCTGTTCCTGTGGTACATGCTCGAGAGGGGCTGAATGGCCTCCTCCTGTTCATGGGTAACAGGCTCGAGAGGGTCTGAATGATCTCCTCCTGTTCATGGGTAACAGGCTCGAGAGGGGCTGAATGGCCTCCTGTTCCTGTGTAAAAGGCTGGAGCGGTGCTGAATGGCCTCCTCCTGTTCCTGTGTAACAGGCTGGAGAGGGGCTGAATGGCCTCCTGTTCCTGAGTAACAGGCTGGAGAGGGGCAGATTGGTCTCTTCATGTTCCTGTGTAACAGGCTCGAGACGGGCTGAATGGCCTTCTCCTGTTCCTGTGTAACATGCTTGCGAGGGGCTGAATGGCCTCCTCCTGTTCCTGTGTAACAGTTTCGAGAGGCGCTGAATGGCCTCCTCCTGTTCCTGTGTAACAGGCTGGAGAGGGGCAGATTGGTCTCTTCATGTTCCTGTGTAACAGGCTCGAGACGGGCTGAATGGCCTTCTCCTGTTCCTGTGTAACATGCTGGCGAGGGGCTGAATGGCCTCCTCCTGTTCCTGTGTAACAGTTTCGAGAGGCGCTGAATGGCCTCCTCCTGTTCCTGTGTAACAGTCTCGAGAGGTGCTGAATGGCCTCCTCCTGTTCCTGTGTAACAGTCTCGAGTGGGGCTGAATGGCCTCCTCCTGTTCCTGTGTAACAGTCTCGAGAGGGGCTGAATGGCCTCCCACTGGTCTTGTGTAACAGTTTCGAGAGGGGCTGAATGGCCTCCTCCTGTTCCTGTGTAACAGGCTCGAGATGGTCTGAATGGCTTCCTCCTGTTCCTGTATAACAGGCTCGAGAGGGGCTGAATGGCCTTCTGTTCCAGTGTAACAGGCTCAAGATGGGCTGCATGGCCTCCTCCTGTTCCAGTGTAACAAGTTCGAGAGGGGCTGAATGGCCTCCTCCTGTTCCTGTGTAACAGGCTCGAGAGGGGCTGAATGGCCTCCTCCTTTTCCTGTATAACAGCTTCGAGAGGGGCTGAATAGCCTCATCATATTTCTGTGTAACAAGCTCGAGAGGGGCTGAATGGCCTCCTCCTTTTCCTGTATAACAGCTTCGAGAGGGGCTGAATAGCCTCATCATATTTCTGTGTAACAAGCTCGAGAGGGGCTGAATGGCCTCCTCCTGTTCCTGTGTAATAGGCTCGTGAGGGGCTGAATTGCCTCCGCCTGTTCTTGAATAACAGGCTCGAGAGCAGCTGAATGGCCTCCTCCTGTTCCTGTGTAACAGGCTCCAGAGGGGCTGAATGGCCTCCTCCTGTTCCTGTGTAACCGGCTTGAGGAGCTAAAAAGGCCTTTTCCTGTTCCTGTGTAACAGGCTCGAGAGGGGCTGAATGGCATAATCCTGTTCCTGTGTAACAGGCTGGAGGAGGCTGAATGGCCTCCTCCTGTTTGTGTGCAACAGGCTCGAGAGGAGCTGAATGGCCTCCTCCTGTTCCTGTGCAACAGGCATGAGTGGGGCTGAATGGCCTCCTCCTGTTCCTGAGTAACAGGCTCGAAAGGGGGTGAATGGCCTCCTCATTTTCCTGTGTAACAGGCCCGAGAGGGGCTGAATGGCCTCCTCCTGTTCCTGTGTAACAGGCTTAAGAGGGGCTGAATGGCCTCCTCCTGTTCCTGTGTAACAGGCTTGAGAGGCGCTGAATGGCCTCCTCCTGTTCCTGTGTAACAAGCTCGAGAGGGGCTGAATGGCCTCCTCCTGTTCCTGTGTAACAGGCTCGAGAGGGGCTGAATGGCCTCCTCCTGTTCTTGTGTAACAGGCTCGAGAGGGGCTGAAAGGCCTCCCCCTGTTCCTGTATAACAGGCTGGAGAGGGGCTGAATGGCCTCCTCCTGTTCTTGTGTAACAGTCTTGAGAGGGGGGCTGAATGGCCTCCTCCTGTTCCTGTGTAACAGCCCTGAGATGGGCTGAATGGCCTCCTCCTGTCCTGTGTAACAGGCTCAAGAAGGGCTGAATGGCCTCCTCCTGTTCCTGTGTAACAGGCTCGAGAGGGGCTGAATGGCCTCCTCCTGTTCCTGCATAACAGGCTGGAGAGGGGCTGAATGGCCTCCTCCAGTTCCTGTGTAACAGGCTCGAGAGGGGCTGAATGGCCTCCTCCTTTTCCAGTGTAACAAGCTCGAGACGGGCTGAATGGCCTCCTCCTGTTCCTGTTTAACAGGCCTCAGAGGGGCTGAATGGCCTCCTCCTGTTCCTGTTTAACAGGCTTAAGAGGGGCTGAATGGCCTCCTCCTGTTCTTGTGTCACAGCCCTGAGAGGGGCGGAATGGCCTCCTCCTGTTCTTGTGTAACAGTCTCGAGAGGGGCTGAATGGCCTCCTGCTTTTCCCATGTAACAGGCTCGAGAGGGGCTGAATGGCCTCCTCCTGTTGCTGTGTAACAGGCTCGAAAGGGGCTGAATTGCCTCCTCCTGTTCCTGTGTAACAGGCTCGTGAGGGGCTGAATGGCCTCCTCCTGCTCTTGTGTAACAGGCTTGTGAGGGGCTGAATGGCCTCCTCCTGTTCCTGTGTAACAGGCTCGAGAGGGGCTGAATGGCCTCCTCCTTTTCCTGTGTAACAGTCTCGAGAGGGGCTGAATGGCTTCATACTGTTCCTGTGTAACAGGCTCGAGAGGGGCTGAATAGCCTCCTCCTGTTCGTATGTAACAGGCTTAAGAGGGGCTGAATGGCCTCTCCTGTTCCTGTGTAAAAGGTTCGTGAGGGGCTGAGTGGCCTCCTCGTGTCCTGTGTAACAGGCTCGAGAGGGGCTGAATGGCCTCCTCCTGTTCTTGTGTAACAATCTCGAGAGGGGCTGAATGGCCTCCTCCTGTTCCTGTGTAACAGGCTGGAGAGGGTCTGAATGGCCTCCTCCTGTTCCTGTGTAACAAGCTCGAGAGGCGCTGAATGGCCTCCTCCTGTTCCTGTGTAACAGGCTGGAGAGGGGCTGAATGGGCCTCCTCCTGTTTCTGTGTAACAGGCTCGAGAGGGGCTGAATGGCATCTGCAATTTTCAGTGTAATATTCTTGAGAGGGGATGATTGGGGTCCTCCTGTTCCTTTGTAACAGGCTCGAAAGGGCCTGAATGGACTCTTCCTGATCCTTTGTAACAGGCCCGAGAGGGGCTGAATGGCCACATTGACACACGGAGTCTACGGAGGGATTAGACAGGATAAGTGATCCAACTTGGCAGATGGAATATAATGTGGGAAAATATGATGTTTCGCCCTTTGGCAGGAAGAATAGAGGAGCTGAATATTATTGACATGGTGAAAGGCAGCAGAAAGCTACAGCACAGAGGGATCTGGGAGTCCTCCTGCACGGATCCCAAACAAACTAACAGGGAATAGGGAAGGCAAATGGAACGTTGGCCTTTATTACAGAGGGAATGGAGTATAAAGATAGGGGAGTCTTGCTGAAACTATCCAAGGCACTAGTTAGACCACACCTAGAGTACTGTGAACAGTTTCAGTCCCCTGATCTAAGGACAGATACACTGGCATTGGGGGCAGTCCAGAGAGGGTTCACTAGGTTGATCCTGGGTTTGGAGGGATTTGCTTCTGAGGAAGGGTTGAGTAGGTTGGGCCTGTACTCTCTGGAGCTTAGGGGAACGAGAGGCGACTTTATTGAAATGTAAATGATTCTTAGAGGGGTTGACAGGGTAGATGGTGGGGGGTTGTTTCCCCTTGTGGGAGAGTCTAGGACCAGAGGGTATAGTCTCAGAGTGAGGGGGTCACCCATTTAAAACAGAGATGAGGAGGAATTGCTTCTCTCAGAGGGTAGTGAATCTATGGAATCCTTTACCCCAGAGAGCTGTATAGACTGGGTCAGAAAGTATATTCAAGGCTGAGATAGACGGGGTTTTTAATCAGTCAGGGAATCGAGGGGTATGGGGTAAAGGCAGGAAAGTGGATTTAAGGATTATTGGACCAGCCATGAACCCATTGAATGGTGGAGCAGACTCGATGGGCTGAATGGCCCTTCTCCTGCTCCTACCTCTTATAGTCTTCTGCTGCTGATCAACCTTCATCGAGGGAATTCCTGAGTTGCTGCTGTTGGATCTGTTGAAGTTGCCGGTGCAGATAGCTGGGTGGGTAGATGTTTGGTCGGGGGATGGTTGACCATGTCTGCTTTGGGGGCTTGTAAACATTCTCCACGTTTGGTAGTTGGTCCACACCGAGTGTAACGGAGAATGGGGAGCTATCTCACATTCTGCTATTGTCCAACAATGTCAGGGGTTCGAACATGCAACATAACACTGCATACCACTGTGCTGCTATACTGTGCTGAGCTGGGAGGTCAAATGGTCCTGCTCCTGTCTAGCAGGCTCGAGGGGGGCTGAATAGCCTCCTCCTGTTCCTGTGTAACAGGCTCGGGAGGGGCTGAATGTCCTCCTCCTGTTCTCATGTAACAGGCTCGAGAGGGGCTGAATGTCCTCCTACTGCTCCGGTGTAAAAGGCTCAAGATGGACGGAATGGCCTCCTACTGTTCCAGTGTAACAGGCTCGAAAGCGGCTGAATGGCCTTCTCCTGTTCCTGTATTACAGGCTCGAGAGGGGCTGAATGGCCTCCTCCTGTTCCTGTGTAACAGGCTGGAGGAGGCTGAATGGCCTCCTCCTGTTCGTGTGTAACAGGCTCGAGAGGGGCTGAATGGCCTACTCCTGTTCGTGTGTAACAGGCTCGAGAGGGGCTGAATGGCCTCCTCCTGTTGATGTGTAAGAGGCTCGAAAGGGGCTGAAAGGCTCCTCCTCTTCCTGTGCAACAGGCATGAGTGGGGCTGAATGGCCTCCTCCTGTTCCTGAGTAACAGGCTCGAAAGGGGCTGAATGGCCTCCTCCTGTTCCTGCGTATCAGGCTCGAGAGGGTCTGAATGGTCTCCTCATGTACCTGCGTAACAGGCTGGTGAGGGGCTGAATTGCCTCCTCCTGCTCTTGTGTAACAGGCTTGTGAGGGGCTGAATGGACTCCTCCTGTTCTTGTGTAACAGGCTCGTGAGGGGCTGAATGGACTCCTTCTGTTCTTGAGTAACAGGCTCGAAAGGGGCTGAATGGCCTCCTCCTGTTCTTGTGTAACAGGCTCGTGAGGGGCTAAATGTGCCTCCACCTGTTCCTGTGTAACAGGCTCGAGAGGGGCTGAATGGCCTCCTCCTTTTCCTGGGTAACAGTCTTGAGACGGGCTGAATGGCTTCATAATGTTCCTGTGTAACAGGCTTCAGAGGGGCTGAATGGCCTCCTCCTGTTCCTGTGTAACAGGCTCGAGAGGGGCTGAATGGCCTCCTCCTGTTCTTGTGTAACAAGCTCGAGAGGGGCTGAATGGCCTCCTCCTGTTCCTGTGTAACAAGCTCGAGAGGGGCTGAATGGGCCTCCTCCTGTTCCTGTGTAACAGGCTCGAAAGGGGCCGAATGGACTCCTCCTGTTCCTGGGTAACAGGCTTGTGAGGGGCTGAATGGACTCCTACTGTTCTTGTGTAACAGGCTCGTGAGGGGCTGAATGGACTCCTCCTGTTCTTGAGTAAAAGGCTCGAGAGGGGCTGAATGGCCTCCTCCTGTTCTTGTGTAACAGGCTCGTGAGGGGCCAAATGGGCCTCCTCCTGTTCGTGTGTAACAGGCTCGAGACGGGGGCTGAATGGCCTCCTCCTGTTCTTGTGTAACAGTCTCGAGAGGGGCTGAATGGCCTCCTCCTGTTCCTGTGTAACAGGCCCGAGAGGGGCTGAATGGCCTCCTCCTAATGCTGTGTAACAGGCTCGAGTGGGGATGAATTGCCTCCTCCTGTTCCTTTGTAACAGGCTCGAGAGGGGCTGAATGGCCTCCTCCTGTTCCTTTGTAACAGGCTCGAAAGGGCCTGAATGGACTCCTCCTGATCCTTTGTAACAGGCCCGAGAGGGGCTGAATGGCCACATTGACACACGGAGTCTACGGAGGGATTAGACAGGATAAGTGATCCAACTTGGCAGATGGAATATAATGTGGGAAAATATGATGTTTCGCCCTTTGGCAGGAAGAATAGAGGAGCTGAATATTATTGACATGGTGAAAGGCAGCAGAAAGCTACAGCACAGAGGGATCTGGGAGTCCTCCTGCACGGATCCCAAACAAACTAACAGGGAATAGGGAAGGCAAATGGAACGTTGGCCTTTATTACAGAGGGAATGGAGTATAAAGATAGGGGAGTCTTGCTGAAACTATCCAAGGCACTAGTTAGACCACACCTAGAGTACTGTGAACAGTTTCAGTCCCCTGATCTAAGGACAGATACACTGGCATTGGGGGCAGTCCAGAGAGGGTTCACTAGGTTGATCCTGGGTTTGGAGGGATTTGCTTCTGAGGAAGGGTTGAGTAGGTTGGGCCTGTACTCTCTGGAGCTTAGGGGAACGAGAGGCGACTTTATTGAAATGTAAATGATTCTTAGAGGGGTTGACAGGGTAGATGGTGGGGGGTTGTTTCCCCTTGTGGGAGAGTCTAGGACCAGAGGGTATAGTCTCAGAGTGAGGGGGTCACCCATTTAAAACAGAGATGAGGAGGAATTGCTTCTCTCAGAGGGTAGTGAATCTATGGAATCCTTTACCCCAGAGAGCTGTATAGACTGGGTCAGAAAGTATATTCAAGGCTGAGATAGATGAGGTTTTTAATCAGTCAGGGAATCGAGGGGTATGGGGTAAAGGCAGGAAAGTGGATTTAAGGATTATTGGACCAGCCATGAACCCATTGAATGGTGGAGCAGACTCGATGGGCTGAATGGCCCTTCTCCTGCTCCTACCTCTTATAGTCTTCTGCTGCTGATCAACCTTCATCGAGGGAATTCCTGAGTTGCTGCTGTTGGATCTGTTGAAGTTGCCGGTGCAGATAGCTGGGTGGGTAGATGTTTGGTCGGGGGATGGTTGACCATGTCTGCTTTGGGGGCTTGTAAACATTCTCCATGTTTGGTAGTTGGTCCACACCGAGTGTAACGGAGAATGGGGAGCTATCTCACATTCTGCTATTGTCCAACAATGTCAGGGGTACGAACATGCAACATAACACTGCATACCACTGTGCTGCTATACTGTGCTGAGCTGGGAGGTCAAATGGTCCTGCTCCTGTCTAGCAGGCTCGAGGGGGGCTGAATAGCCTCCTCCTGTTCCTGTGTAACAGGCTCGGGAGGGGCTGAATGGCCTCCTCCTGTTCCTGTGTAACAGGCTCGGGAGGGGCTGAATGTCCTCCTCCTGTTCTCATGTAACAGGCTCGAGAGGGGTTGAATGTCCTCCTCCTGCTCCGGTGTAAAAGGCTCAAGAGGGACGGAATGGCCTCCTACTGTTCCAGTGTAACAGGCTCGAAAGCGGCTGAATGGCCTCCTCCTGTTCCTGTATTACAGGCTCGAGAGGGGCTGAATGGCCTCCTCCTGTTCCTGTGTAACAGCCTCGAGAGGGGCTGAATGGCCTCCTCCTATTCCTGTGTAAAAGGCTCGAAAGGGGCTGAAAGGCCTCCTCCTCTTCCTGTGCAACAGGCATGAGTGGGGCTGAATGGCCTCCTCCTGTTCCTGAGTAACAGGCTCGAAAGGGGGTGAATGGCCTCCTCCTGTTCCTGTGTAACAGGCTCGAGAGGGGCTGAATGGCCTCCTCCTTTTCCTGTGTAACAGGCCCGAGAGGGGCTGAATGGCCTCCTCCTGTTCCTGTGTAACATGCTCGAAAGGGGCTGAATGGCCTCCTCCTGTTCCTGTGTATCAGGCTCGAGAGGGGCTGAATGGTCTCCTCATGTACCTGCGTAACAGGCTGGTGAGGGGCTGAATGGCCTCCTCCTGTTCCTGTGTAACAGGCACGAGAGGGGCTGAATAGCCTCCTCCTGTGCCTGTGTAACAGGCTTGAGAGGGGCTGAAAGGCCTCCTCCTTTTCCAGTGTAACAAGCTCGAGAGGGGTTGAATGGCTTCCTCCTGTTCCTGTTTAACAGGCTTAAGAGGGGCTGAATGGCCTCCTCCTGTTCCTGTGTAACAGCCCTGAGAGGGGCTGAATGGACTCCTCCTGTTCCTGTTTAACAGGCTTAAGAGGGGCTGAATGGCCTCCTCCTGTTCCTGTGTAACAGCCCTGAGAGGGGCTGAATGGCCTCCTCCTGTTCCTGTGTAACAGTCTCGAGACGGGCTGAATGGCCTCCTGCTGTTCCCATGTAACAGGCTCGAGAGGCGCTGAATGGCCTCCTCCTGTTCTAGTGTAACAGGCTGGAGAGGGGCTGAATGGCCTCCTCCTGTTCCTGTGTAACAGGCTTGAGAGGGGCTGAATGGCCTCCTCCTGTTCCTGTGCAAAATGCATGAGAGGGGCAGAATGGCCTCCTCCTGTTCTTGAGTAACAGGCTCGAGAGGGGCTGAATGGCCTCCTCCTGTTCCTGTGTAACATGCTCGAGAGGGGCTGAATGGCCTCCTCCTGTTCCTGTGTAACAGGCTGGAGAGGGGCTGAATGGTCTCCTCCTGTTCTTGTGTAACAGGCTCGAGAGGGGCTGAATGGCCTTCTCCTGTTCCTGTGTAACAGGCTTCAGAGGGGCTGAATGGCCTCGTCCTGTTCCTGTGTAACAGTCTCAAGAGGGGCTGAATGGCCTCATACTGTTCCTGTGTAACAGGCTTCAGAAGGCCTGAATGGCCTCCTCCTGTTCCTGTGTAACAAGCTCGTGAGGGGCTGAATGGCCTCCCCCTGTTCCTGTGTAACAGGCTTAAGAGGGGCTGAATGGCCTCCTCCTGTTCCTGTGTAACAGCCCTGAGATGGGCTGAATGGCCTCCTCCTGTCCTGTGTAACAGGCTCAAGAGGGGCTGAACGGCCGCCTCCTGTTCCTGCCTAACAGTCTGGAGAGGGGCTGAATGGCCTCCTCCTGTTCCTGTGTTACAGGCTTGAGAGGGGCTGAATGGCCTCCTCCAGTCACTGTGTTACAGGCTCGAGAGGGGCTGAATGGCCTCCTCCTGTTCCTGTGTAACAGGCTTGAGAGTTGCTGAATGGCCTCCTGCTGTTCTTGTGTTACAGGCTCGAGATGAGCTGAATGGCCTCCTCCTGTTCCTGTGTTACAGGCTCGATCGAGACTGAATGGGCTCCGCCTGTTCCTGTGTAACAGGCTCAAAAGGGGCTGAATGGCCTCCCCCTTTTCTTGTGTAACAGGCTTGTGAGGGGCTGACTGGCATCCTCCTGTCCTTGAGTAACAGGCTCGAGAGGGGCTGAATGGCCTCCTCCTGATAATGTGTAACAAGCTCGAGAGGGGCTGAATGGCCTCCTCCTGATAATGTGTAACAAGCTCGAGAGGGGCTGAATGGCCTCCTCCTGTTCCTGTGTAACAGGCTGGAGAGGGGTTCAATGGCCTCCTCCTGCTCCTGTGTAACAGCCTCGAGATGGGCTGAATGGCCTCCTCCTGTTCCTGTGTAACAGGCTCGAGAGGGGCTGAATGGCCTCCTTTTCATGTATAACAGGCTCGAGAGGAGCTGAATGGCCTCCTCCTGATAATGCGTAACAAGCTCGAGAGGGGCTGAATGGCCTCCTCCTGTTCCTGTGTAACAGGCTGGAGAGAGGCTGAATGGTCTCTGCCATTTTCAGTGTAATAGTCTTGAAAGTTTTTGAATGGGCTCCTCCTCTTGCTCCATACAAAGCTCCGGAGAGGGGTGAATATCGTCCTATTCCTGTTTAACAGGCTCGAGAGGGGCTGAATGGCCTCCTCCTATTCCTATGTAACAAGCTCGAGAGGGGCTGAATGGCCTCCTCCTATTTCTGTGTCACAGACTCGAGACGGGCTGAATGGCCTTCCCCTGTTCCTGTGTAACAGTCTCGAGAGGAGCTGAATGGTCTCCTCCTGTTCCAGTGTAACAGGCTTGAGAGGGGCAGTATGGCCTCCTCCTGTTCTTGTGCAACGTTCAAGAGGGGCTGAATGGTTTCCCTCTGTTCCTGTGTAACAGGCTTGAGAGGGGCTGAATGGCCTCCTCCTGTTCTTGTGCAACGTTCAAGAGGGGCTGAATGGTTTCCTTCTGTTCCTGTGTAACAGGCTTGAGAGGGACGAAATGGCCTTCTCCTGTTCCTGTGTAACAGTGTTGAGAGGGGCTGAATGGCCTTCTCCTGTTCCTGTGTAACAGGCTCGAGAGGGGCTGAATGGCCTCCTCCTGTTCCTGTGTATCAGTCTCGAGAGGGGCTGAATGGCCTCCTCCTGTTCCTGTGTAACAGTCTCAAGAGGGGCAGAATGGCCTCCTCCTGTTCCTGTGCAAAATTTTCAAGAGGGGCTGAATGGCCTCCTCCTGTTCCTGTGTAACGGGCTCCAGAGGGGCTGAATGGCCTCCTCATGTTCCTGCATAGCTGACTCGCTTCGGGCTGAATGACATTCTTCTGCTCCTCTCTAGCAGACTCAAGAAGGGCTAAATGGCCTACTCCTGTTCCTGTAATACAGGCTGGAGAGGGGATGAATGGCCTCCTGTGGAAACCAACAGGTGGGGATATCAGAGGCTGCGGGATCAAGTGAGCGACGGGTTCACCACCAAATCGTGGGCCTGGGGGTGTGGAACCTGCGCTGAGCTATAATGAAACCCTGATTTCAAATTGATGTATTCAATATAAACCTGTTGTTTCACTTTCAGTCAGTAACACAGCACAGTTTTACACCAATCGCTGACTGGACATCCTGTGTAACAGGCTCGAGAGGGGCTGAATGGCCTCCTCCTGTTCCTGTGTATCAGGCTGGAGTGGGGCTGAATGACCTCCTCCTGTTCTAGTGTAACAGGCTCGAGAGGGGCTGAATGGCCTCCTCCTGGTCCTGTGTAACAGCATTGAGGAGGCGGCTGAACGGACTGCTCCTGGTCGTTTGTAACAGGCTCGAGAGGGGCAGATTGGCCTCCACCTTTTTTAATGGGTAACAGGCTTGAGATGGGCTGAATGGCCTCCTTCTGTTCCTATGCCAAATGTTCAGGAGGCGCTGAATTGTCTCCTTCTGTTCCTGTGTAACAGGCTCGAGAGGGGCTGAATGGCCTCCTCCTGTTCCTATGTAACAGGCTCGAGAGGGGTTGAATGGCCTCCTCCTGTTCCTGTGTAACAGGCAAAAGAGGGGCTGAATGGCCTCCTCCTGTTCCTGTGTAAAAGGCTCAAGAGGGGCTGAATGGCCTCCTCCTGTTCCTGTGTAAAAGGCTCGAGAGGGGCTGAATGGCCTCCTCCTGTTCCTGTGTAACAGGCTGGAGAGGGGCTGAATGGTCTCTGCCATTTTCATTGTAATAGCCTTGAAAGTTGTGGAATGGGCTCCTCCTCTTGCTCCATACAAAGATCCGGAGAGGGGTGAATGTCCTCCTGTTCCTGTGTAACAGGCTCGAGGGGCTGAATGGACTCTTCCTGTCCCTGTGTAACAGGCTCAAGAGGGGCTGAATGGCCTCCTCCTGTTCCTGTGTAACAGGCTCTAGAGGGGCTGAATGGCCTCCTCCTGTTCCTGTGTAACAAGCTCGAGAGCGGCTGAATGGCCTCCTCCTGTTCCTGTGTAAAAGGCTCGAGAGGGGCTGAATGGCCTCCTCCTGTTCCTGTATAACAGCTTCGAGAGGGGCTGAATGGCCTCCTCCTGTTCCTGTATAACAGGCTGGAGAAGGGCTGAATGGCCTCCTCCTGATCCTGTGTAACAGACTTGAGAGGGGCTGAATGGTCTGAGCCATTTTCAGTGTAA
The DNA here is from genome assembly GCF_017639515.1 of Carcharodon carcharias. Classification (NCBI taxonomy): domain Eukaryota; kingdom Metazoa; phylum Chordata; class Chondrichthyes; order Lamniformes; family Lamnidae; genus Carcharodon; species Carcharodon carcharias. The sequence continues at coordinate 63,954 of NW_024471118.1, forward strand.
TTGTCTTGAAAGTTGTTGAATGGGCTCCTTCTCTTGCTCCATACAAATCTCCGGAGACGGCTGAATGTCGTCCAATTCCTGTGTAACAGGCTCGAGAGGGGCTGAATGGCCTCCTCCTATTTTTGTGTCACAGGCTCGAGATGGGCTGAATGGCCTCCTCCTGTTCCTGTGTAACATGCTTGCGAGGGGCTGAATGGCCTCCTCCTGTTTATGGGTAACAGGCTCGAGAGTGGCTGAATGGCCTCCTCCTGTTCTTGTGTAACAGTCTCGAGAAGGGCAGAATGGCCTGCTCCTGTTCATGGGTAACAGGCTCGAGAGAGGCTGAATGGCCTCATTCTGTTCCTGTGTAACAGGCTGGAGAGGGGCTGAATGGCCTCCTCCTGTTCCTGCTTAACATGCATGAGAGTGGCAGAAGGCCTCCTCCTGTTCCTGTGTATCAGTCTCGAGAGGGCGGAACGGCCTCCTTCTGTTCCTGTGTAACAGTCTCAAGAGGGACAGAATGGCCTCATCCTGTTCCTGTGCAACATTTTCAAGAGGGGCTGAATGGCCTCCTCATGTTCCTGCATAGCTGACTCGATTGGGGCTGAATGACAACCTTCTGCTCTTCTCTAGCAGGCTCAAGAAGGGCTGAATGGCCTCCTCCTGTTCCTGTAATACAGGCTCGAGAGGGGCTGAATGGCCTCCTCCTGTTCTTGTGTAACAGGCTCCAGAGGGGCTGAATAGCCTCCTCCTGTTCTTGTGTAACAGGCTCGAGAGGGGCAGAATGGTCTCCTCCTATTCCAGTGTAACAGGCTGGAGAGGGGATGAATGGCCTCCTGTGGAAACCAACAGGAGGGGATATCAGAGGCTGCGGGACCAAGGAACCGGCGGGTTCACTACCAAATCGTGGGCCTGTGGGTGTGGAAGCTGCGCTGAGCTATAATGAAACCCTGATTTCCAACTGATGTATTCAATATTAACCTGTATTTTCACTTTCAGTCAGTAACACAGCACAGTTTTACACCAATCTCTGACTGGACATCCTGTGCAACAGGCTCGAGAGGGGCTGAATAGCCTCCTCCTGTTCTTGTGTAACAGGTTCGAGGGGCTGAATGGGCCTCCTCCTGTTCCTGTGTAACAGGCTTGAGAGGGGCTGAATGGCCTCCTCCTGTTCCTGTGCAACAGCATCGAGGAGGGGGCTGAACGGACTACTCCTGTTCATTTGTAACAGCCTCGAGAGGGGCTTAATGACCTCCTCCTGTTCCTGTGTAACAGGCTCGAGAGGGACTGAATGGCCTCCTCCTGTTTCTGTATAACAGGCTGGAGAGGGGCTGAATGGCCTCCTGTTCCTGTGCAACAGGCTGGAGAGGGACTGAATGGTCTCTGCCATTTTCAGTGTAATAGTCTTGAAAGTTCTTGAATGGGCTCCTCCTCTCGCTCCATATAAAGCGCCGGACAGGGGTGAATTTCCTCCTGTTCCTGTATAACAGGCTGGAGAGGGGCTGAATGGCCTCCTGTTCCTGTGCAACAGGCTCGAGAGGGGCTGAATGGCCTCCACCAATTCCTGTGCCAAATGTTCAAGAGGGGCTGAATGGTCTCCTCCTAATCATGTGTAACAGGCTCGAAGGGCTGAATGGGCTCCTCCTATTCCTGTGTTACAGGCTCAAGAGGGACTGATTGGGCTCCTCCTGTTCCTGTGTAACAGGCTCGAGAGGGGCTGAATGGCCTCCTCCTGTTCCTATGTAACATGCTCAAGAGGGGCTGAATGGCCTCCTCCTGTTCCTGTGCCAAATGTTCAAGAGGGGCTGAATGGTCTCCTTCTGTTCCTTTGACAAATGTTCAAGAGGGGCTGAATGGTCTCCTTCTGTTCCTGTGTAACAGGCTCGAGAGGGGCTGAATGGCCTCGTCCTGTTCCTGTGTAACAGGCTTGAGAGGGGCTGAATGGCCTCGTCCTGTTCCTGTGTAACAAGCTCGAGAGGGGCTGAATGGCCTCCTCCTGTTCCTGTGTAACAAGCTCGAGAGGGGCTGAATGGTCTCCTCCTGTTCCTGTGTAACAGGATTGAGCGGGGCTGAATGGCCTCCTCCTGTTCTCGTGTAACAGGCTCGAGAGGGGCTGAATAGCCTCATCATATTTCTGTGTAACAATCTCGAGAGGGGCTGAATGGCCTCCTCCTGTTCCTGTATAACAGGCTGGAGAGGGGCTGAATGGCCTCCTGTTCCTGTGCAACAGGCTGGAGAGGGACTGAATGGTCTCTGCCATTTTCAGTGTAATAGTCTTGAAAGTTCTTGAATGGGCTCCTCCTCTCGCTCCATACAAAGCGCCGGAGAGGGGTAAATTTCCTCCTGTTCCTGTTTAACAGGCTCGAGAGGGGCTGAATGGCCTCCACCAATTCCTGTGCCAAATGTTCAAGAGGGCTGAATGGTCTCCTCCTAATCATGTGTAACAGGCTCGAAGGGCTGAATGGGCTCCTCCTATTCCTGTGTAACAGGCTCAAGAGGGACTGATTGGGCTCCTCCTGTTCCTGTGTAACAGGCTTGAGAGGGGCTGAATGGCCTCCTCCTGTTCCTATGTAACATGCTCAAGAGGGGCTGAATGGCCTCCTCCTGTTCCTGTGCCAAATGTTCAAGAGGGGCTGAATGGTCTCCTTCTGTTCCTTTGACAAATGTTCAAGAGGGGCTGAATGGTCTCCTTCTGTTCCTGTGTAACAGGCTCGAGAGGGGCTGAATGGCCTCCTCCTGTTCCTATGTAACATGCTCGAGAGGGGCTGAATGGCCTCCTCCTGTTCCTGTGTAACAGGATCGAGCGGGGCTGAATGGCCTTCTCCTGTTCTCGTGTAACAGGCTCGAGAGGGGCTGAATAGCCTCATCATATTTCTGTGTAACAAGCTCGAGAGGGGCTGAATGGCCTCCTCCTGTTCCTGTATAACAGGCTGGAGAGGGGCTGAATGGCCTCCTGTTCCTGTGTAACAGGCTGGAGAGGGGCTGAATGGTCTCCTCCTGTTCCTGTGTAACAGGCTCGAGAGTGGCTGAATGGCCTCCTCCTGTTCCAGTGTAACAAGCTCGAGACGGGCTGAATGGCCTCCTCCTGTTCCTGTGTAACAGGCTCGAGAGGGGCTGAATGGCCTCCTCCTTTCCCTGTATAACAGCTTCGAGAGGGGCTGAATAGCCTCATCATATTTCTGTGTAACAGGCTGGAAAGGTGCTGAATGGCCTACTCCAGTTTTTGTGTAACAGCCTGGAGAGGGAATGAATGGTCCTCCTCCTGTTCCTGTGTAACAGGCTTGAGAGGGACTGAATGACCTCCTCCTGTTCCTGTGTAACAGACTCGAGAGGGGCTGAATGGCCTCCTCCTTTCCCTGTATAACAGCTTCAAGTGGGGCCGAATAGCCTCATCATATTTCTGTGTAACAGGCTGGAAAGGTGCTGAATGGCCTCCTCCACTTTTTGTGTAACAGCCTGGAGAGGGTCTGAATGGTCCTCCTCCTGTTCCTGTGCAAAATGCATGAGAGGGGCAGAATGGCCTCCTCCTTTTCCTGTGTAACCGGCTCGAGAGGGGCTGAATGGCCTC
>NW_024471118.1:82500-115000 GCF_017639515.1 Carcharodon carcharias
CCGGCCGCCATCCTGAGAAGGAGCCTCTTATCCCCACTCTCTGCCTCCTGCCAGACAGCCAGTCTTCTATCCATGCTAGTACCTTGCCTCTAACACCATGGGCTCTTATCTTACTGAGCAGCCTCCTGTGCGGCACCTTGTCAAAGGCCTTCTGGAAGTCCAAGTAGATAACATCCATTGGCTCTCCTTTGTCTAACCTGCTCGTTACCTCCTCAAAGAATTCTAACAGATTTGTCAGGCATGACCTCCCCTTGATGAAACCATGTTGACATTGCCCGATTTTACCATGCACTTCCAAGTATTCTGACTTCTCATCCTTAATAATGGACTCTAAAATCTTACCAACGACTGAGGTCAGGCTAATCGGCCTGTAATTTCCCGTCTTTTGCCTCACTCCCTTCTTAAACAGGGGGGTTACATTAGCGATTTTCCAGTCTTCTGGGACCCTCCCTGACTCGAGTGATTCCTGAACGATCACCACTAACGCCTCCACTATCTCTTCAGCTATCTCCTTCAGAACTCTGGTGAGTAATCCATCTGGTCGAGGTGATTTATCCACCTTCAGACCTTTCAGTTTTCCTAGCACCTTCTCCTTGGTAATGGCCACCATACTCACCTCTGCCCCCGACTCTCTTGAACTTTGGGGATGTTACTCATGTCTTCCACTGTGAAGACTGACGCAAAGTACCTATTCAGTTCCTCCGTCATTTCTTTGTTCCCCATTATTACTTCCCCAGCGTCATTTCCCAGCGGCTCAATGTCCACTTTTGCCTCTCTCTTACCCTTGATATATCTAAAAAAAACCTCTTGCAATCTTCTATTATATTCCTGGCTGGTTTACCCTCATATTTAATCTTCTCCCTCCTTATTTCTTTTTTAGTTGTCCTCTGTTGGTCTTTGTAGGCTTCCCAATCCCCTGTTTTCCCACTGCTCTTCGCCGCATTGTATGCTTTCTCTTTAGCTTTTATGCTGTCCCTGATTTCCCTTGTCAGCCATGGTTGCCTCGTCCTCCCTTTAGTATGCTTCTTCTTCCTAGGGATGAATTTTTATTGTGTCTCCCAAATCACTCCCAGGAACTCCTGCCATTGCTGTTCCACTGTCTTTCCTGCTAGGCTCATCTCCCAGTCAATTCTGGCCAGCTCCTCCCTCATGTCTCTGTAGTTACCTTTATCGAACTGTAATACCGTTACATCCGCTTCCAGCTTTTTCCTCTCAAATTGCAGGGTAAATTCTATCCTATTTTGGTCACTTTCTCCTAAGGGGTCCTCCAACTTAAGCTCCCTTATCAAACCTGCCTCTTTACACATCACCAAATCCAGAATCGCCTGTTCCCTCGTGGCTCCACCACAAGCTACTCCAAAAAAACCATCTCGTAGACATTCCGCAAATTCCTCGTCCTGGGATCTACTACCAACCTGGTTTTCCCAGTCTACCTGCAAGTTGAGATCCCCCCCCCACCCCCCACGATCACTGGCATGTTCACATGACAGAGATTAGCCCCTGCAGTAGGCGCTGGTGCAGGAGTTTCGCTGTTCCAGTGTAAACAGTGTAGCTTTGGCAGGGGGTGGGGGGGCGTGGGGGTGTCCAGGCTTCAGAAACCCGCTGCGCCCTGAAGGCAGCAGACGCAAGACAGCAGACGCGGGTAGACTGCCCTCCCGGACTTCTGGAACTCGCTTCTGAGGTCGAACAGCAGAGGACGGGGACGGAGAGGGTAAGGGGGGGATCCAAAAACCCCCTAAAAGCCACTCATAGCAGGGCAAAGCGACCGGGAGGTGGGTTCAGGCTGAGCCAATCAGCCGAGGATGCACGTCCAGTGCCCCTCCTGTCAAAGACCACCTCCCCCCTGCCTCCATTGCTCTTTGAGCAGGAAGCGGTAGAACCAGTGGAACAATGTAGCAGATGGGGGAGTCTCAAATAGCGCTGCCTCTGCCCAGAGCTGGCCAGAGCAAACGTCACCTCTGCTAGTCCTTTGTGTTGGCTGACAGGAACGCTCGTATAGCGCCAGTGGCGTTTCGGTGGGGGGTGGGGGGGGGGGTCATGACCTTGGTGTGTTGCACGAGAGTGGTTCAGAGTTTTACAGAGCCACCAGCATAAGGGACCCACTGTGGCCGTTTCATCAAACAGCAATTGTCCATTCTCGGAAGAAGAGATATCCAACGGGAGAATTCGGAAGAGATACTGATCTCAAGAAGGTTTTTTAAATCCTTAATGTTACCCTGGCATGGCAAGAGGTGGAAACTGTTCCCATTGGGGGACGGATGGAGAAGCAGAGGGACACGGGTTGAAGGCGATGGGTAAAAGGAGCGACGGAGACACGAGGAGAAACTGTCTCACGCAGCGAGGGGTTAGGATCTGGAACGCGCTGCCTGAGAGTGTGGGGGAGGGAGGGTCAATCGAGGGGTTAGGATCTGGAACGCGCTGCCTGAGAGTGTGGGGGAGGGAGGGTCAATTGATGTGTTCGAGAGGTAATGGGATTGTTATCGGGAAATGAATGATGCGCAGTATAACAGAGAGAGCATCGGGGGAGAAGCGGTGGGGGGGAGGGGAGTGCACTGCTCAGTCACACCAGAAACCTCCGTCCATGTGGAGGGAGATTGGGAGGAGAAGCTGGGATCGCTCTCTCCCCCGAGTGGTAGAAGGTTAAGGGGGAGATTGAATCGAGGCGTTCCCAATGGGGCAGGGGGGTTGGGATCCAGTGAATGAGGATGAAACTGTTCCCAGTGACAGGAGGGTGGGGAAACCAGAGGGACACGGATCGGAGGTGATTGAGATAAGAACCAGAGTTGTGAGGGGTGTTGTGTGTGTGTGTGTTGTGGGGGGAGATGGGGACAGGGTTTGTGGGACCCAGCGAGTTGTTATGATCTGGAAGATGCTGCCTGAAAGGTCAGTGGAAGCAGATTCAATAGGAACACTCAGAATGGGGGAATCGGAGAAACACTGGAAGGGGGAAAATTCACAGGGCGATGGGGGGGGAGGGGAGGGAGAGCAGGAGGAGGGAGTGGGATCGATTGGATAGCTCTACCCGGAGAGCCAGCATGGGGGGAGATGGGCAGAATGGCCTCCTCCTGCGATCTGGAGGATCTGTGATCCCATTTGTGTCACGATTTATTCAAACAATTCAACAAAGCAAACATCGCATAACTTATCAACGACTTTATTTAAAATTATAAATTAGCATCTCAGTTTTCCAAACAAACAGACCTCATTAAAACATAGAAATATAAAATCATATATCTCACTGGCACAGAGAGAAACTCTCTCATCAAACACACCCAGGACAGGTACAGAACGGGGTTAGATACAGAGTAAAGCTCTCTCTACACTGTCCCCATCAAACACTCCCAGGACAGGTACAGCACGGGGTTAGATACAGAGTAAATCTCCCTCTACACTGTCCCCATCAAACACTCCCAGGACAGGTACAGCACGGGGTCAGAAACAGAGTAAATCTCCCTCTAAACTGTATCACCCGGTCCCAGAGGGGGAAATGACAGTGTATGTAACGCACTGTGACACCAGGTCACAGAGGAGGAATGGACAGTGTATCTAACGCACTGTGACACCAGGTCACAGAGGAGGAAAGGACAGTGTATCTAACGCACTGTGACACCCGGTCACAGAGGAGGAAAGGACAGTGTATCTAACGCACTGTGACACCCGGTCCAGTGGTGGAAAGGACAGTGTATCTAACGCACTGTCACACCCGGTCCCAGAGGGGGAAAGGACAGTGTAGGACACACAGACACACACACACACAGACACTCACACACACACACAGACACTCACACACACACAGACACTCACACTCACACACACACACACACACACACACACACACACAGACACTCACACTCACACACACACACACACACACTCACACACACACTCACACACACACACACTCACACTCACACTCACACTCACACACACACACACACACACACACAGACACACTCACACACACACACACGCACACACACACACAGACACACTCACACACACACACACGCACACACAGGGTGCAAAGCCTCACGCTGTCGAGCGGGCAGATCCAGCACCGACCACCCCAACCCCTCAACCCCCAACCCCCACCCGCTCTCGCTCAGCCTGTCTCGGCTGGCTGCACAGTCAGAGCCCCCGACCACCCCCCCCCCACCCCCCTCTGTCAGCACAACACCTTCCATCCGACTGACAACCTGAGGCTGCGGGCAGCAGGGGGAGCTCCTGCTCCACTCCCCACCAGGAGAGGCTGGGCGACCGGAGCGGGGACAGAGTCCTCCGGACTTTATTGACGGCGAGCTCGGTGTACAAGCGCGGGGCCGCCATGCCCAGCTGGCGCACAAGGGGCCAGGGCTCAGGGCTCAGAGGGAGTGAGCACGCGGGGGGGGGGGGGGGGGGGGGGGTGTGCCGCTCAGCCCCCATTGCGACCTCTGACCTCGAGCCGTATGCCCTCCCTGGTTCCCCTCCCCTGCACGATGGAAACGGAGGGAGTGAGGGAGGGGGTGTGGCAGAGATGGGGGGTGGGGGTCTGGGATCGAGCGGACCTTCTGTCGGATGGTGTGGTGTGGGGGGGGGGGGGGGCCTTCAAGAAGCCTCTGGAGATGGGGCGCTCGAAACGAGGCGCCGAGCGCTGGAACATGGGGGTCACAGGTCGATCGGCGCCTGTGGGCCGGCACGGACAAGGTGGGCCGAAGGGCCTGCTTTTGGGCTGCCTACCTCCCTGACTCTATGCACCCACCACCCACCAACACCCCCACCCCCAACCCCCTCCCTTCCCAAGACAGGGATGTCCTCATTTCTAGATCTTCCACCTCCCGCTTCCTATAATTCTTCCCCAGGCTTTGCTGGGGGGAGGGGGTGGGGGGGGCAAGTAAGGCTGGGCAACCCCTCCCAGCCTAGCCGAGCGGGGCCCACGCCCCGTGAGCGCTCGGAGTGAGGAGACGCTCTGGAGCGCTGCAATCACCCATTGACGGCTCCTGCGAGCAAAGTCGAGATTAGAAAAAAAAAATTCAGAGGGTTAGTTTAATTTGCGCGTGCTTAAAGTGGTGGGAACCGGGGAGGGGGCTGGGGTGCGGGGAGTGGGGGATCTTGACCCATAAGACCGCGAGACATGGGAGCAGAAATTAGGCCAATCGGCCCATCGAGTCTGCCCCGCCATTCAATCACGGCTGATAAGTTTCTCAGCCCCATTCTCCCACCTTCTCCCCGTAACCATTGATCCCCCTTACCAATCAAGAATCTATCTATCTCGGTCTTAAATACACTCAATGACCCGGCCTCCACAGCCTTCTGTGGCAATGAATTCCATAGATTCACCACTCTCTGGCTAAAGAAGTTTCTCCTCATCTCTGTTCTAAAAGGTCTTCCCTTTACTCTGAGGCTGTGCCCTCGGGTCCTAGTCTCTCCTACTAATGGAAACATCTTCCCCACGTCCACTCTATTCAGACCTTTCAGTATTCTGTAAGTTTCAATCAGATCCCCCCTCATCCTTCTAAACTCCATCGAGTATAGACCCAGAGGCCTCAAACGTTCCTCATATCTTAAGCCTTTCATTCCTGGGATTGTTCTCGTGAACCTCCTCTGGACCTCTCCAGGGCCAGAACATCCTTCCTGAGATACGGGGCCCAAAATTGCTCACAATATTCTAAATGTGGTCTGACCAGAGCCTTATAAAGCCTCAGCAGCACATCTCTGCTTTTATATTCTAGTCCTCTCGAAATAAATGCCAACATGGCATTTGCCTCCCTAACTAGCGACTCAACCTGCAAGTTAACCTTAAGAGAATCCTGGACTAGGACTCCCAAGTCCCTTTGCACTCCAGATTTCTGAATTCTCTCCCCATTTAGAAAATAGTCTATGTCTCTATTCTTCCTACCAAAGTGCATGACCTCACACTTCCCCACGTTGTATTCCATCTGCCACTTCTTTGCCCATTCTCCTAACCTGTTCAAATCCTTCTGCAGCCTCCCCGCCTCCTCAATACTACCTGTCCCTCCACCAATCCTTGTATCATCTGCAAACTTAGCCAGAATGCCCTCAGTTCCTTCATGTAGATCATTAATGTATAAAGTGAAAAGTTGTGGTCCCAACACTGACCCCTGTGGAACTCCACTAGTCACCGGCCGCCATCCTGAGAAGGAGCCTCTTATCCCCACTCTCTGCCTCCTGCCAGACAGCCAGTCTTCTATCCATGCTAGTACCTTGCCTCTAACACCATGGGCTCTTATCTTACTGAGCAGCCTCCTGTGCGGCACCTTGTCAAAGGCCTTCTGGAAGTCCAAGTAGATAACATCCATTGGCTCTCCTTTGTCTAACCTGCTCGTTACCTCCTCAAAGAATTCTAACAGATTTGTCAGGCATGACCTCCCCTTGATGAAACCATGTTGACATTGCCCGATTTTACCATGCACTTCCAAGTATTCTGACTTCTCATCCTTAATAATGGACTCTAAAATCTTACCAACGACTGAGGTCAGGCTAATCGGCCTGTAATTTCCCGTCTTTTGCCTCACTCCCTTCTTAAACAGGGGGGTTACATTAGCGATTTTCCAGTCTTCTGGGACCCTCCCTGACTCGAGTGATTCCTGAACGATCACCACTAACGCCTCCACTATCTCTTCAGCTATCTCCTTCAGAACTCTGGTGAGTAATCCATCTGGTCGAGGTGATTTATCCACCTTCAGACCTTTCAGTTTTCCTAGCACCTTCTCCTTGGTAATGGCCACCATACTCACCTCTGCCCCCGACTCTCTTGAACTTTGGGGATGTTACTCATGTCTTCCACTGTGAAGACTGACGCAAAGTACCTATTCAGTTCCTCCGTCATTTCTTTGTTCCCCATTATTACTTCCCCAGCGTCATTTCCCAGCGGCTCAATGTCCACTTTTGCCTCTCTCTTACCCTTGATATATCTAAAAAAAACCTCTTGCAATCTTCTATTATATTCCTGGCTGGTTTACCCTCATATTTAATCTTCTCCCTCCTTATTTCTTTTTTAGTTGTCCTCTGTTGGTCTTTGTAGGCTTCCCAATCCCCTGTTTTCCCACTGCTCTTCGCCGCATTGGATGCTTTCTCTTTAGCTATTACGCTGTCCCTGAATTCCCTTGTCAGCCATGGTTGCCTCGTCCTCCCTTTAGTATGCTTCTTCTTCCTAGGGATGAATTTTTATTGTGTCTCCCAAATCACTCCCAGGAACTCCTGCCATTGCTGTTCCACTGTCTTTCCTGCTAGGCTCATCTCCCAGTCAATTCTGGCCAGCTCCTCCCTCATGTCTCTGTAGTTACCTTTATCGAACTGTAATACCGTTACATCCGCTTCCAGCTTTTTCCTCTCAAATTGCAGGGTAAATTCTATCCTATTTTGGTCACTTTCTCCTAAGGGGTCCTCCAACTTAAGCTCCCTTATCAAACCTGCCTCTTTACACATCACCAAATCCAGAATCGCCTGTTCCCTCGTGGCTCCACCACAAGCTACTCCAAAAAAACCATCTCGTAGACATTCCGCAAATTCCTCGTCCTGGGATCTACTACCAACCTGGTTTTCCCAGTCTACCTGCAAGTTGAGATCCCCCCCCCACCCCCCACGATCACTGGCATGTTCACATGACAGAGATTAGCCCCTGCAGTAGGCGCTGGTGCAGGAGTTTCGCTGTTCCAGTGTAAACAGTGTAGCTTTGGCAGGGGGTGGGGGGGCGTGGGGGTGTCCAGGCTTCAGAAACCCGCTGCGCCCTGAAGGCAGCAGACGCAAGACAGCAGACGCGGGTAGACTGCCCTCCCGGACTTCTGGAACTCGCTTCTGAGGTCGAACAGCAGAGGACGGGGACGGAGAGGGTAAGGGGGGGATCCAAAAACCCCCTAAAAGCCACTCATAGCAGGGCAAAGCGACCGGGAGGTGGGTTCAGGCTGAGCCAATCAGCCGAGGATGCACGTCCAGTGCCCCTCCTGTCAAAGACCACCTCCCCCCTGCCTCCATTGCTCTTTGAGCAGGAAGCGGTAGAACCAGTGGAACAATGTAGCAGATGGGGGAGTCTCAAATAGCGCTGCCTCTGCCCAGAGCTGGCCAGAGCAAACGTCACCTCTGCTAGTCCTTTGTGTTGGCTGACAGGAACGCTCGTATAGCGCCAGTGGCGTTTCGGTGGGGGGTGGGGGGGGGGGTCATGACCTTGGTGTGTTGCACGAGAGTGGTTCAGAGTTTTACAGAGCCACCAGCATAAGGGACCCACTGTGGCCGTTTCATCAAACAGCAATTGTCCATTCTCGGAAGAAGAGATATCCAACGGGAGAATTCGGAAGAGATACTGATCTCAAGAAGGTTTTTTAAATCCTTAATGTTACCCTGGCATGGCAAGAGGTGGAAACTGTTCCCACTGGGGGAGGGATGGAGAAGCAGAGGGACACGGGTTGAAGGCGATGGGTAAAAGGAGCGACGGAGACACGAGGAGAAACTGTCTCACGCAGCGAGGGGTTAGGATCTGGAACGCGCTGCCTGAGAGTGTGGGGGAGGGAGGGTCAATCGAGGGGTTAGGATCTGGAACGCGCTGCCTGAGAGTGTGGGGGAGGGAGGGTCAATTGATGTGTTCGAGAGGTAATGGGATTGTTATCGGGAAATGAATGATGCGCAGTATAACAGAGAGAGCATCGGGGGAGAAGCGGTGGGGGGGAGGGGAGTGCACTGCTCAGTCACACCAGAAACCTCCGTCCATGTGGAGGGAGATTGGGAGGAGAAGCTGGGATCGCTCTCTCCCCCGAGTGGTAGAAGGTTAAGGGGGAGATTGAATCGAGGCGTTCCCAATGGGGCAGGGGGGTTGGGATCCAGTGAATGAGGATGAAACTGTTCCCAGTGACAGGAGGGTGGGGAAACCAGAGGGACACGGATCGGAGGTGATTGAGATAAGAACCAGAGTTGTGAGGGGTGTTGTGTGTGTGTGTGTTGTGGGGGGAGATGGGGACAGGGTTTGTGGGACCCAGCGAGTTGTTATGATCTGGAAGATGCTGCCTGAAAGGTCAGTGGAAGCAGATTCAATAGGAACACTCAGAATGGGGGAATCGGAGAAACACTGGAAGGGGGAAAATTCACAGGGCGATGGGGGGGGAGGGGAGGGAGAGCAGGAGGAGGGAGTGGGATCGATTGGATAGCTCTACCCGGAGAGCCAGCATGGGGGGAGATGGGCAGAATGGCCTCCTCCTGCGATCTGGAGGATCTGTGATCCCATTTGTGTCACGATTTATTCAAACAATTCAACAAAGCAAACATCGCATAACTTATCAACGACTTTATTTAAAATTATAAATTAGCATCTCAGTTTTCCAAACAAACAGACCTCATTAAAACATAGAAATATAAAATCATATATCTCACTGGCACAGAGAGAAACTCTCTCATCAAACACACCCAGGACAGGTACAGAACGGGGTTAGATACAGAGTAAAGCTCTCTCTACACTGTCCCCATCAAACACTCCCAGGACAGGTACAGCACGGGGTTAGATACAGAGTAAATCTCCCTCTACACTGTCCCCATCAAACACTCCCAGGACAGGTACAGCACGGGGTCAGAAACAGAGTAAATCTCCCTCTAAACTGTATCACCCGGTCCCAGAGGGGGAAATGACAGTGTATGTAACGCACTGTGACACCAGGTCACAGAGGAGGAATGGACAGTGTATCTAACGCACTGTGACACCAGGTCACAGAGGAGGAAAGGACAGTGTATCTAACGCACTGTGACAACCCGGTCACAGAGGAGGAAAGGACAGTGTATCTAACGCACTGTGACACCCGGTCCAGTGGTGGAAAGGACAGTGTATCTAACGCACTGTCACACCCGGTCCCAGAGGGGGAAAGGACAGTGTAGGACACACAGACACACACACACACAGACACTCACACACACACACAGACACTCACACACACACACACACTCACACTCACACACACACACACACACACACACACACACACACACACATACACTCACACACACACACACAATGACACACTCACACACACACTCACACACACACACCCTCACACATATACTCACACTCACACACACACACACACACACACACACACAAACTCACACACACACACACACACACACACACACACACACACTCACACACACACTCACACACACACAGGGTGCAAAGCCTCACGCTGTCGAGCGGGCAGATCCAGCACCGACCACCCCAACCCCTCAACCCCCAACCCCCACCCGCTCTCGCTCAGCCTGTCTCGGCTGGCTGCACAGTCAGAGCCCCCGACCACCCCCCCCCCACCCCCCTCTGTCAGCACAACACCTTCCATCCGACTGACAACCTGAGGCTGCGGGCAGCAGGGGGAGCTCCTGCTCCACTCCCCACCAGGAGAGGCTGGGTGACCGGAGCGGGGACAGAGTCCTCCGGACTTTATTGACGGCGAGCTCGGTGTACAAGCGCGGGGCCGCCATGCCCAGCTGGCGCACAAGGGGCCAGGGCTCAGGGCTCAGAGGGAGTGAGCACGCGGGGGGGAGGGGGGTGGGGGTGTGCCGCTCAGCCCCCATTGCGACCTCTGACCTCGAGCCGTATGCCCTCCCTGGTTCCCCTCCCCTGCACGATGGAAACGGAGGGAGTGAGGGAGGGGGTGTGGCAGAGATGGGGGGTGGGGGTCTGGGATCGAGCGGACCTTCTGTCGGATGGTGTGGTGTGGGGGGGGGGGGGGGCCTTCAAGAAGCCTCGGGAGATGGGGCGCGCGAAACGAGGCGCCGCGCGCTGGAACATGGGGGTCACAGGTCGATCGGCGCCTGTGGGCCGGCACGGACAAGGTGGGCCGAAGGGCCTGCTTTTGGGCTGCCTACCTCCCTGACTCTATGCACCCACCACCCACCAACACCCCCACCCCCAACCCCCTCCCTTCCCAAGACAGGGATGTCCTCATTTCTAGATCTTCCACCTCCCGCTTCCTAATAATTCTTCCCCAGGCTTTGCTGGGGGGAGGGGGTGGGGGGGCAAGTAAGGCTGGGCAACCCCTCCCAGCCTAGCCGAGCGGGGCCCACGCCCCGTGAGCGCTCGGAGTGAGGAGACGCTCTGGAGCGCTGCAATCACCCATTGACGGCTCCTGCGAGCAAAGTCGAGATTAGAAAAAAAAAATTCAGAGGGTTAGTTTAATTTGCGCGTGCTTAAAGTGGTGGGAACCGGGGAGGGGGCTGGGGTGCGGGGAGTGGGGGATCTTGACCCATAAGACCGCGAGACATGGGAGCAGAAATTAGGCCAATCGGCCCATCGAGTCTGCCCCGCCATTCAATCACGGCTGATAAGTTTCTCAGCCCCATTCTCCCACCTTCTCCCCGTAACCTTTGACCCCCTTACCAATCAAGAATCTATCTATCTCGGTCTTAAATACACTCAATGACCCGGCCTCCACAGCCTTCTGTGGCAATGAATTCCATAGATTCACCACTCTCTGGCTAAAGAAGTTTCTCCTCATCTCTGTTCTAAAAGGTCTTCCCTTTACTCTGAGGCTGTGCCCTCGGGTCCTAGTCTCTCCTACTAATCGAAACATCTTCCCCACGTCCACTCTATCCAGGCCTTTCAGTATTCTGTAAGTTTCAATCAGATCCCCCCTCATCCTTCTAAACTCCATCGAGTATAGACCCAGAGGCCTCAAACGTTCCTCATATCTTAAGCCTTTCATTCCTGGGATTGTTCTCGTGAACCTCCTCTGGACCTCTCCAGGGCCAGAACATCCTTCCTGAGATACGGGGCCCAAAATTGCTCACAATATTCTAAATGTGGTCTGACCAGAGCCTTATAAAGCCTCAGCAGCACATCTCTGCTTTTATATTCTAGTCCTCTCGAAATAAATGCCAACATGGCATTTGCCTCCCTAACTAGCGACTCAACCTGCAAGTTAACCTTAAGAGAATCCTGGACTAGGACTCCCAAGTCCCTTTGCACTCCAGATTTCTGAATTCTCTCCCCATTTAGAAAATAGTCTATGTCTCTATTCTTCCTACCAAAGTGCATGACCTCACACTTCCCCACGTTGTATTCCATCTGCCACTTCTTTGCCCATTCTCCTAACCTGTTCAAATCCTTCTGCAGCCTCCCCGCCTCCTCAATACTACCTGTCCCTCCACCAATCCTTGTATCATCTGCAAACTTAGCCAGAATGCCCTCAGTTCCTTCATGTAGATCATTAATGTATAAAGTGAAAAGTTGTGGTCCCAACACTGACCCCTGTGGAACTCCACTAGTCACCGGCCGCCATCCTGAGAAGGAGCCTCTTATCCCCACTCTCTGCCTCCTGCCAGACAGCCAGTCTTCTATCCATGCTAGTACCTTGCCTCTAACACCATGGGCTCTTATCTTACTGAGCAGCCTCCTGTGCGGCACCTTGTCAAAGGCCTTCTGGAAGTCCAAGTAGATAACATCCATTGGCTCTCCTTTGTCTAACCTGCTCGTTACCTCCTCAAAGAATTCTAACAGATTTGTCAGGCATGACCTCCCCTTGATGAAACCATGTTGACATTGCCCGATTTTACCATGCACTTCCAAGTATTCTGACTTCTCATCCTTAATAATGGACTCTAAAATCTTACCAACGACTGAGGTCAGGCTAATCGGCCTGTAATTTCCCGTCTTTTGCCTCACTCCCTTCTTAAACAGGGGGGTTACATTAGCGATTTTCCAGTCTTTTGGGACCCTCCCTGACTCGAGTGATTCCTGAACGATCACCACTAACGCCTCCACTATCTCTTCAGCTATCTCCTTCAGAACTCTGGTGAGTAATCCATCTGGTCGAGGTGATTTATCCACCTTCAGACCTTTCAGTTTTCCTAGCACCTTCTCCTTGGTAATGGCCACCATACTCACCTCTGCCCCCGACTCTCTTGAACTTTGGGGATGTTACTCATGTCTTCCACTGTGAAGACTGACGCAAAGTACCTATTCAGTTCCTCCGTCATTTCTTTGTTCCCCATTATTACTTCCCCAGCGTCATTTCCCAGCGGCTCAATGTCCACTTTTGCCTCTCTCTTACCCTTGATATATCTAAAAAAAACCTCTTGCAATCTTCTATTATATTCCTGGCTGGTTTACCCTCATATTTAATCTTCTCCCTCCTTATTTCTTTTTTAGTTGTCCTCTGTTGGTCTTTGTAGGCTTCCCAATCCCCTGTTTTCCCACTGCTCTTCGCCGCATTGGATGCTTTCTCTTTAGCTATTACGCTGTCCCTGAATTCCCTTGTCAGCCATGGTTGCCTCGTCCTCCCTTTAGTATGCTTCTTCTTCCTAGGGATGAATTTTTATTGTGTCTCCCAAATCACTCCCAGGAACTCCTGCCATTGCTGTTCCACTGTCTTTCCTGCTAGGCTCATCTCCCAGTCAATTCTGGCCAGCTCCTCCCTCATGTCTCTGTAGTTACCTTTATCGAACTGTAATACCGTTACATCCGCTTCCAGCTTTTTCCTCTCAATTGCAGGGTAAATTCTATCCTATTTTGGTCACTTTCTCCTAAGGGGTCCTCCAACTTAAGCTCCCTTATCAAACCTGCCTCTTTACACATCACCAAATCCAGAATCGCCTGTTCCCTCGTGGCTCCACCACAAGCTACTCCAAAAAAACCATCTCGTAGACATTCCGCAAATTCCTCGTCCTGGGATCTACTACCAACCTGGTTTTCCCCAGTCTACCTGCAAGTTGAGATCCCCCCCCCACCCCCCACGATCACTGGCATGTTCACATGACAGAGATTAGCCCCTGCAGTAGGCGCTGGTGCAGGAGTTTCGCTGTTCCAGTGTAAACAGTGTAGCTTTGGCAGGGGGTGGGGGGGCGTGGGGGTGTCCAGGCTTCAGAAACCCGCTGCGCCCTGAAGGCAGCAGACGCAAGACAGCAGACGCGGGTAGACTGCCCTCCCGGACTTCTGGAACTCGCTTCTGAGGTCGAACAGCAGAGGACGGGGACGGAGAGGGTAAGGGGGGGATCCAAAAACCCCCTAAAAGCCACTCATAGCAGGGCAAAGCGACCGGGAGGTGGGTTCAGGCTGAGCCAATCAGCCGAGGATGCACGTCCAGTGCCCCTCCTGTCAAAGACCACCTCCCCCCTGCCTCCATTGCTCTTTGAGCAGGAAGCGGTAGAACCAGTGGAACAATGTAGCAGATGGGGGAGTCTCAAATAGCGCTGCCTCTGCCCAGAGCTGGCCAGAGCAAACGTCACCTCTGCTAGTCCTTTGTGTTGGCTGACAGGAACGCTCGTATAGCGCCAGTGGCGTTTCGGTGGGGGGTGGGGGGGGGGTCATGACCTTGGTGTGTTGCACGAGAGTGGTTCAGAGTTTTACAGAGCCACCAGCATAAGGGACCCACTGTGGCCGTTTCATCAAACAGCAATTGTCCATTCTCGGAAGAAGAGATATCCAACGGGAGAATTCGGAAGAGATACTGATCTCAAGAAGGTTTTTTAAATCCTTAATGTTACCCTGGCATGGCAAGAGGTGGAAACTGTTCCCACTGGGGGAGGGATGGAGAAGCAGAGGGACACGGGTTGAAGGCGATGGGTAAAAGGAGCGACGGAGACACGAGGAGAAACTGTCTCACGCAGCGAGGGAGTTAGGATCTGGAACGCGCTCCCTGAGAGTGTGGGGGAGGGAGGGTCAATCGAGGGGTTAGGATCTGGAACGCGCTGCCTGAGAGTGTGGGGGTGGGAGGGTCAATTGATGTGTTCGAGAGGTAATGGGATTGTTATCGGGAAATGAATGATGCGCAGTATAACAGAGAGAGCATCGGGGGAGAAGCGGTGGGGGGGAGGGGAGTGCACTGCTCAGTCACACCAGAAACCTCCGTCCATGTGGAGGGAGATTGGGAGGAGAAGCTGGGATCGCTCTCTCCCCCGAGTGGTAGAAGGTTAAGGGGGAGATTGAATCGAGGCGTTCCCAATGGGGCAGGGGGGTTGGGATCCAGTGAATGAGGATGAAACTGTTCCCAGTGACAGGAGGGTGGGGAAACCAGAGGGACACGGATCGGAGGTGATTGGGATAAGAACCAGAGTTGGAGGGTGTGTTGTGTGTGTGTGTGTGTGGGGGGGTTGCGGAGATGGGGACAGGGTTTGTGGGACCCAGCGAGTTGTTATGATCTGGAAGGTGCTGCCTGAAAGGTGGGTGGAAGCAGGTTCAATAGGAACACTCAGAATGGGGGAATCGGAGAAACACTGGAAGGGGGAAAATTCACAGGGCGATGGGGGGGGAGGGGAGGGAGAGCAGGAGGAGGGAGTGGGATCGATTGGATAGCTCTACCCGGAGAGCCAGCATGGGGGGAGATGGGCAGAATGGCCTCCTCCTGCGATCTGGAGGATCTGTGATCCCATTTGTGTCACGATTTATTCAAACAATTCAACAAAGCAAACATCGCATAACTTATCAACGACTTTATTTAAAATTATAAATTAGCATCTCAGTTTTCCAAACAAACAGACCTCATTAAAACATAGAAATATAAAATCATATATCTCACTGGCACAGAGAGAAACTCTCTCATCAAACACACCCAGGACAGGTACAGAACGGGGTTAGGTACAGAGTAAAGCTCTCTCTACACTGTCCCCATCAAACACTCCCAGGACAGGTACAGCACGGGGTTAGATACAGAGTAAATCTCCCTCTACACTGTCCCCATCAAACACTCCCAGGACAGGTACAGCACGGGGTTAGATACAGAGTAAATCTCCCTCTACACTGTCCCCATCAAACACTCCCAGGACAGGTACAGCACGGGGTCAGAAACAGAGTAAATCTCCCTCTAAACTGTATCACCCGGTCCCAGAGGGGGAAATGACAGTGTATGTAACGCACTGTGACACCAGGTCACAGAGGAGGAATGGACAGTGTATCTAACGCACTGTGACACCAGGTCACAGAGGAGGAAAGGACAGTGTATCTAACGCACTGTGACACCCGGTCACAGAGGAGGAAAGGACAGTGTATCTAACGCACTGTGAAACCTGGTCCTAGAGGGGAAAAGAACAGTGTATCTAAAGCACTGTGACACGCGGACCCAGAGGGGGAAAGGACAGTGTATCTAACGCACTGTGACACCCGGTCCCAGAGGGGGAAAGGACAGTGTATCTAACGCACTGTGACATCCGGTCCCAGAGTGGGAAAGGACAGTGTATCTAACGCACTGTGACACACGGTCCCAGAGGGGGAAAGGACAGTGTATCTAACGCACTGTGACACCCAGTCCGAGAGGGGGAAAGGACAGTGTATATAACGCACTGTGACACCCGGCTCCCTGGTGCAGTTGGTGAGTGTGGGGGAGTTCCACGTCCCGCAGCGTGTCTGATGCAGTGTCTTGTCTAGCGTTCCATGGTGTCTTGTCACCTCCGCTTGCAGCGCCTTGTCCGAAAGGGGTTAGCAGCGAGCCTTCCGGCCCTTTCACTGTCCCGCTCCCGCTCGTCCGCCTGTTCCCGAATCCTTTCCCGTCTCTGTCTCCCCTCGGGGATGGGAGGCTCTTGCGTTGGTGGACCCTGCCCCTCGCCTGCGCGGAGAGAGAGAGAGAGAGAGAGAGAGGGAGGGAGTGAGTGAGAGGGAGAGAGAGGGGACGCATCAGGCATTCGACTCCCACCGGCCCCCCCATCTGAACCCTGGCCCCAACCAGCCAGAGCGCTATCACCCACCACCACACCGGCCACCCCCTCCCAGTCCGCTGGAGGGTAGTTGCCCGAGCACGAGACGCCCAGCTGCACACCCAGGACGTCCGTTGCTCTCCTTCACCAAGGAGGCCATTTTGAAAGAGCGCCTGACCTGAGGCCAGAGTTGGCGGGGGTGATGGGTGGTGGTGGAGGTTGGGGGTCTCGGCACTCGGCTTCAGGAGGGACCCTGCTAGAATGGTTGTGGGGGGACGGGTGGGTGGGGCGGTTGGCCTTCCTTCCGCTCGTTGCGCCAACCTCCGAATTTGTCTGTCGCCTGCCGGGAGCGGGGCGTGCAAAGCCCCAACTCCAGCACCGCCTCCTGCTCCGTCCGCCACCCTGTAGGGAGGGTGTGAGGGTCCCCGAGAGGGTGGGGGAGGGAGATTTACCAGGACGGTCCCCGGGGGGGTGAGGTGGTGGGTTTTATCTACGAGGTTCGGGTGGTGAAGGATGTCAGGGTCCCCGAGAGGGTGGGGGAGGGAGATTTACCAGGACGGTCCCCGGGGGGGTGAGGTGGTGGGTTTTATCTACGAGGTTCGGGTGGTGAAGGATGTCAGGGTCCCCGAGAGGGTCGGGGAGGGAGATTTACCAGGACGGTCCCCGGGGGGGTGAGGTGGTGGGTTTTATCTACGAGGTTCGGGTGGTGAAGGGTGTGAGGGTCCCCGAGAGGGTGGGGGAGGGAGATTTACCAGGACGGTTCCCCCCGGGGGATGAGGGGGGGTGGGTTTTATCTACGAGGTTCGGGTGGTGAAAGGTGTGAGGGTCCCCGAGAGGGTGGGGGAGGGAGATTTACCAGGACGGTTCCCCGCGGAAGGTGAGGGGGGGTGGGTTTTATCTACGAGGTTCGGGTGGTGAAGGGTGTGAGGGTCCCCGAGAGGGTGGGCGAGGGAGATTTACCAGGACGGTTCCCGGGGGGTGGGGGGTGGGTTTTATCTACGAGGTTTCGGTTGGAGGAGCTGGGGCTGTTCTCCCCTCGGAGTGAAGGAGGTTGGGGGGACCCTCTGAGAGAGGTGGGCAAGAGGGGGACGGGACTGGAACTTGCTGAACGCAACAAGGTGGCAGCGGTAGAAATGAGCAAGGGGTACATGGGTAAAAATAACTTTGCAGGGCGAAGTGGAAGGAGTGGTGGTGGTGGGAGGGGTGGGCCGGGGGTTGGGGGGGTGGGTGGGGGGCGGTGGGGGATTTGGCAGTAGAGCGATGGAATGGGTTGCTAGAGAAGGGGCTGGTGCGGTGTCGACGGGCTGAATGGCCTCTGTGCGCACTCTCAGAGTGAGGGCTGAGGCCCGGAGGGTTCGCCGAGGGGTCAGAGAGAGAGAGAGAGAGAGGGGTGGGTGTGTGATTTGGGGCCATTCAGATTACAGCTCAGTACTGTCAGCCCCCCCCCACCCAGCCCCTCAAGTAACCAGGCAGAAAGGTCACGCACCATCATTCAGAGGTCAAATTCTGGGCCTCGGGTACATCCTCAAACCCGATCTCCTGCACAGGCTCTGTCAGACAAAATACACACACAGTTACCGGCCGAAGCAATCTCTGCTCAATGGTTCCCCCTTTAACAGGGGTCCCCGACGGAGAGACTCCCTCTTTAACAGTGTCCCCGACGGAGAGACTCCCTCTTTAACAGGGGTCCCTGACGGAGAGATTCCCTATTTAACAGGGGTCCCTGACGGAGAGACTCCCTCTTTAACAGGGGTCCCTGACGGAGAGACTCCCTCTTTAACTGGGGTCCCTGACGGAGAGACTCCCTCTTTAACAGGGGTCCCTGACGGAGAGACTCCCTCTTTAACAGGGGTCCCTGACGGAGAGACTCCCTCTTTAACCGGGGTCCCTGACGGAGAGACTCCCTCTTTAACTGGGGTCCCTGATGGAGAGACTCCCTCTTTAACCGGGTCCCCGACGGAGAGACTCCCTCTTTAACAGGGGTCCCTGACGGAGAGACTCCCTCTTTAACAGGGATCCCTGACGGAGAGACTCCCTCTTTAACAGGGGTCCCTGACGGAGAGACTCCCTCTTTAACAGGGGTCCCTGACGGAGAGACTCCCTCTTTAACAGGGGTCCCTGACGGAGAGACTCCCTCTTTAACCGGGGTCCCTGACAGAGAGACTCCCTCTTTAACAGGGGTCCCTGACGGAGAGACTCCCTCTTTAACAGGGGTCCGGATGTGTATGGGGATGTGTGGATGTTCTCACTCACTTGCTGCAGCTGATGTCTGAACATCCTTCGACTTGATCCAAGCCACAACAGCAGCCAAAGGCACAGCCACAGAAACAAAGCATATGAGGATCCAAGTCCAGATGGGAATGTCGGCCTCTGGATTCGGGCCTGGAGTCGAAATAATTCCTAAGAGACAGAGGGAGCACAGGTCAGCAGTGGGGAGGGGAAAATGGGCAAAAATGTACAACTGACCCTCCGACAGTGCGGCTCACCCTCAGCACTGACCCTCCGACAGTGCGGCTCACCCTCAGCACTGACCCTCCGACAGTGCGGCTCACCCTCAGCACTGACCCTCCGACAGTGCGGCTCACCCTCAGCACTGACCCTCCGACAGTGCGGCTCTCCGTCAGCACTGACCCCCCGACAGTGCGGCTCTCCCTCAGCACTGACCCTCTGACACTGCAGCTCTCCCTCAGTGCTGACCCTCCGACAGTGTGGCGCTCCCTCAGAACTGACCCTCCGACAGTGCGGCGCTCCCTCAGTACTGACCCTCCGACATTGCGGCTCTCCCTCAGCACTGACCCTCCGACAGTGCTTCACTCCCTCAGTACTGACCCTCTGACAGTGCAGCTGTCCCTCAGTACTGACCCTCCGACATTGCGGCTCTCCCTCAGCACTGACCCTCCGACAGTGCGGCTCTTCCTCAGTACTGACCCTCTGACAGTGTGGCTCTCCCTCAGCACTGACCCTCTGACAGTGCGGCTCTCCCTCAGTACTGACCCTCCGACAGTGCGGCACTCCCTCAGTACTGACCCTCTGACAGTGCGGCTCTCCCTCAGCACTGACGCTCCGACAGTGCGGCTCTCCCTCAGCACTGACGCTCTGACAGTGCGGCTCACCCTCAGTGCTGACCCTCCGACAGTGCGGCTCTCCCTCAGCACTGACCCTCCGACAGTGCGGCTCTCCCTCAGTACTGACCCTCCGACAGTGCGACCCTCCCTCAACACTGACCCTCCGACAGTGCGGCTCTCCCTCAGCACTGACCCTCCGACAGTGCGGCTCTCCCTCAGTACTGACTCTCTGACAGTGCGGCTCTCCCTCAGTACTGACCCTCCGACAGTGCGGCTCTCCCTCAGTAATGACCCTCTGACAGTGCGGCTCTCCCTCAGTATTGACCCTCTGACAGTGCGGCTCTCCCTCAGTACTGACCCTCCGACAGTGCGGCTTTCCCTCATCACTGACCCTCCGACAGTGCGGCTCTCCGTCAGCACTGACCCCCCGACAGTGCGGCTCTCCCTCAGCACTGACCCTCCGACAGTGCGGCTCTCCGTCAGCACTGACCCCCCGACAGTGCGGCTCTCCCTCAGCACTGACCCTCTGACAGTGCGGCTCTCCCTCAGTACTGACCCTTCGACAGTGCGGCTCTCCCTCATTACTGACCCTCTGACAGTGCGGCTCTCCCTCAGTACTGACCCTCTGACAGTGCGGCTCTCCCTCAGTACTGACCCTCCGACAGTGCGGCTCTCCCTCAGCACTGTCCCTCCGACAGTGCGGCTCTCCGTCAGCACTGACCCCCCGACAGTGAGGCTCTCCCTCAGTACTGACCCTCCGACAGTGTGGCTCTCCCTCAACACTGACCCTCCGACAGTGCTTCACTCCCTCAGTACTGACCCTCCGACAGTGCTTCACTCCCTCAGTACTGACCCTCCGACAGTGCGGCACTCCCTCAGTACTGACCCTCCGACAGTGCGGCTCTCCCTCAGTACTGACCCTCTGACAGTGCGGCTCTCCCTCAGCACTGACCCTCTGACAGTGCGGCTCTCCCTCAGTACTGACCCTCCGACAGTGCGGCACTCCCTCAGTACTGACCCTACGACAGTGCGGCTCTCCCTCAGCACTGACCCTCTGACAGTGCGGCTCTCCCTCAGCACTGACCCTCCGACAGTGCGGCACTCCCTCAGTACTGACCCTCTAACAGTGCAGCGCTCCCTCGGTACTGACCCTCAGACAGTGTGGCACTCCGACACTACTGACCCTCCGACAGTGCGGAGCTCCCTCAGCACTGACCCTCCGACAGTGCGGCACTCCCTCAGTTCTGACCCTCCGACAGTGCGGCCTTCCCTCAACACTGACCCTTCGTCACTGCGCCTCTCCCTCAGTACTGAGCCTCCGACAGTGTGGCACTCCCACAGCACTGAACGTCCGACAGAGTGTCTCTCCCTCAGTACTGACCCTCCGACAGTGCGGCACATCCTCAGCACTGACCCTCCGACAGTGCGGCTCACCCTCAGTGCTGACTCTCCGACAGTGCGGCTCTCCCTCAGCACTAACCCTACGACAGTGCGGCTCTCCCTCAGTACTGACCCTCCGACAGTGCGGCTCTCCCTCAACACTGACCCTCCGACAGTGCGGCTCTCCCTCAGTACTGACCCTCCGACCGTGCGGCGCTCCCTCAGTACTGACCCTCCGACAGTGCGGCTCTCCCTCAGTACTGACCCTCCGACAGTGCGGCTCTCCCTCAGTACTGACCTTCCGACAGTGCGGCTCTCCCTCAGTACTGACCCTCTAACAGTGCAGCGCTCCCTCGGTACCGGACCTCAAACAGTGTGGCACTCCCTCACTACTGACCCTCCGACAGTGCGGCGCTCCCTCACTACTGACCCTCCGACAGTGCGGCACTCCCTCAGTTCTGACCCTCCGACATTGCGGCGTTCCCTCAACACTGACCCTTCGTCACTGCGCCTCTCCCTCAGAACTGAACCTCTGACAGTGCAGCACTCCCTCAGTACTGACCCTCCGACAGTGCGACTCTCCCTCAGTACTGACCCTCCGACAGTGCGGCGCTCATTCAGTACTGTCTTTAACCGAGATATCTGTACTGGTGGCTCTCAGTCCCCTCTCTCTCAGGGAGATATCTGTACACTGACTGGTGTCTCTCAGTCCCTCTCTCTCTCTCTCAGGGAGATATCTGTACACTGACTGGTGTCTCTCAGTCCCTCTCTCTCAGGGAGATATCTGTACACTGACTGGTGTCTCTCAGTCCGTCTCTCTCTCAGGGAGATATCTGTACACTGACTGGTGTCTCTCAGTACCCTCTCTCTCTGGGAGATATCTGTACACTGACTGGTGTCTCTCAGTCCCTCTCTCTCTCTCTCAGGGAGATATCTGTACAGTGACTGGTGTCTCTCAGTACCCTCTCTCTCAGGGAGGTATCTGTACACTGACTGGTGTCTCTCAGTCCCTCTCTCTCTCTCTCAGGGAGATATCTGTACAGTGACTGGTGTCTCTCAGTACCCTCTCTCTCAGGGAGATATCAGTACACTGACTGGTGTCTCTCAGTCCCTCTCTCTCAGGGAGATATCTGTACACTGACTGGTGTCTCTCAGTCCCTCTCTCTCTCAGGGAGATATCTGAACACTGACTGTTGTCTCTCAGTCCCTCTCTCTCTCAGGGAGATATCTGTACACTGACTGGTGTCTCTCAGTCCCCTCTCTCAGGGAGATGTCTGTACACTGACTGGTGTCTCTCAGTCCCCTCTCTCTCAGGGAGATATCTGTACACTGACTGGTGTCTCTCAGTCCTCTCTCTCTCAGGGAGATATCTGTACACTGACTGGTGCCTCTCAGTCCCCTCTCTCTCTCAGGGAGATATCTGTACAATGACTGGTGTCTCTCAGTCCCTCTATCTCTCAGGGAGATATCTGTACACTGACTGGTGTCTCACAGTCCCTCTCTCTCAGGGAGATATCTGTACACTGACTGGTGTCTCTCAGTACCCTCTCTCTCTGGGAGATATCTGTACACTGATTGGTTTCTCTCAGTCCCCTCTCTCTCAGGGAGATATCTGTACACTGACTGGTGTCTCTCAGTCCCCTCTCTCTCAGGGAGATATCTGTACAATGACTGGTGTCTCTCAGTCCCTCTCTCTCTCTCTCAGGGAGATATCTGTACACTGACTGGTGTCTCACAGTCCCTCACTCTCAGGGAGATATCTGTACACTGACTGGTGTCTCTCAGTCCCTCTCTCTCTCAGGGAGATATCTGTACACTGACTGGTGTCTCTCAGTCCCTCTCTCTCTCAGGGAGATATCTGTACACTGACTGGTGTCTCTCAGTCCCTCTCTCTCTCAGGGAGATATCTGTACACTGACTGGTGTCTCTCAGTCCCTCTCTCTCTCAGGGAGATGTCTGTACACTGACTGGTGTCTCTCAGTCCCTCTCTCTCTCAGGGAGATATCTGTACACTGACTGGTGTCTCTCAGTCCCTCTCTCTCAGGGAGATATCTGTACACTGACTGGTGTCTCTCAGTCCCTCTCTCTCAGGGAGATATCTGTACGCTGACTGGTGTCTCTCAGTCCCTCTCTCTCAGGGAGATATCTGTACACTGAATGGTGTCTCTCAGTCCCCTCTCTCTCAGGGCGATATCTGTACACTGACTGGTGTCTCTCAGTCCCCTCTCTCTCAGGGAGATATCTGTACAATGACTGGTGTCTCTCAGTCCCTCTCTCTCTCTCTCAGGGAGATATCTGTACACTGACTGGTGTCTCACAGTCCCTCACTCTCAGGGAGATATCTGTACACTGACTGGTGTCTCTCAGTCCCTCTCTCTCTCAGGGAGATATCTGTACACTGACTGGTGTCTCTCAGTCCCTCTCTCTCTCAGGGAGATATCTGTACACTGACTGGTGTCTCTCAGTCCCTCTCTCTCTCAGGGAGATATCTGTACACTGACTGGTGTCTCTCAGTCCACTCTCTCTCTCAGGGAGATGTCTGTACACTGACTGGTGTCTCTCAGTCCCTCTCTCTCTCAGGGAGATATCTGTACACTGACTGGTGTCTCTCAGTCCCTCTCTCTCAGGGAGATATCTGTACACTGACTGGTGTCTCTCAGTCCCTCTCTCTCAGGGAGATATCTGTACGCTGACTGGTGTCTCTCAGTCCCTCTCTCTCAGGGAGATATCTGTACACTGAATGGTGTCTCTCAGTCCCCTCTCTCTCAGGGCGATATCTGTACACTGACTGGTGTCTCTCCGTCCCTCTCTCTCAGGGATATATCTGTACACAGACTGGTGTCTCTCAGTCCCTCTCTCTCTCAGGGAGATATCTGTACACAGACTGGTGTCTCTCAGTCCCTCTCTCTCTCAGGGAGATATCTGTACACTGACTGGTGTCTCTCAGTCCCTCTCTCTCTCAGGGAGATATCTGTACACTGACTGGTGTCTCTCAGTCCCTCTCTCTCAGGGAGATATCTGTACACTGACTGGTGTCTCTCAGTCTCTCTCTCTCAGGGAGATATCTGTACACAGACTGGTGTCTCTCAGTCTCTCTCTCTCAGGGAGATATCTGTACACTGACTGGTGTCTCTCAGTCCCTCTCTCTCAGGGAGATATCTGTACACTGACTGGTGTCTCTCAGTCCCTCTCTCTCAGGGAGATATCTGTACACTGACTGGTGTCTCTCAGTCCCCTCTCTCTCAGGGAGATATCTGCACACTGACTGGTGTCTCTCAGTCCCCTCTCTCTCAGGGAGATATCTGTACACTGACTGGTGTCTCTCAGTCCCCTCTCTCTCAGGGAGATATCTGTACACTGACTGGTGTCTCTCAGTCCCTCTCTCTCAGGGAGATATCTGTACACTGACTGGTGTCTCTTAGTCCCCTCTCTCTCATGGAGATATCTGTACACTGACTGGTGTCTCTCAGTCCCTCTCTCTCTCAGGGAGATATCTTTACACTGACTTGTGTCTCTCAGTCCCCTTTCTCTCTCTCTGGGAGATATCTGTACAATGACTGGTGTCTCTCAGTCCCTCTCTCTCTCTCTCAGGGAGATATCTGTACACTGACTGGTGTCTCTCAGTCCCCTCTCTCTCTCAGGGAGATATCTGTACACTGACTGGTGTCTCTCAGTCCCCTCTCTCTCTCAGGGAGATATCTGTACACAGACTGGTGTCTCTCAGTCCCTCTCTCTCAGGGAGATATCTGTACAGTGACTGGTGCCTCAGTCCCCTCTCTCTCATGGAGATATCTGTACACTGACTGGTGTCTCTCAGTCCACTCTCTCTCAGGGAGATATCTGTACACTGACTGGTGTCTCTCAGTTCCTCTATCTCAGGGAGATATCTGTACACTGACAGGTGTCTCTCCGTCCCCTCTCTCTCAGGGAGATATCTGTACAGTGACTGGTGCCTCAGTCCCCTCTCTCTCATGGAGATATCTGTACACTGACTGGTGTCTCTCAGTCCACTCTCTCTCAGGGAGATATCTGTACACTGACTGTTGTCTCTCAGTCCCCTCTCTCTCTCAGGGAGATATCTGTACACTGACTGTTGTCTCTCAGTCCCCTCTCTCTCTCAGGGAGATATCTGTACACTGACTGGTGTCTCTCAGTCCCCTCTCTCTCTCAGGGAGATATCTGTACACTGACTGGTGTCTCTCAGTCCCTCTCTCTCAGGGAGATATCAGTACACTGACTGGTGTCTCTCAGTCCCTCTCTCTCAGGGAGATATCTGTACACTGACTGATGTCTCTCAGTCCCTCTCTCTCAGGGAGATATCTGTACACTGACTGGTGTCTCTCAGTTCCTCTATCTCAGGGAGATATCTGTACACTGACAGGTGTCTCTCCGTCCCCTCTCTCTCAGGGAGATATCTGTACAGTGACTGGTGCCTCAGTCCCCTCTCTCTCATGGAGATATCTGTACACTGACTGTTGTCTCTCAGTCCCCTCTCTCTCTCAGGGAGATAACTGTACACTGACTGTTGTCTCTCAGTCCCCTCTCTCTCTCAGGGAGATATCTGTACACTGACTGTTGTCTCTCAGTCCCCTCTCTCTCTCAGGGAGATATCTGTACACTGACTGGTGTCTCTCAGTCCCCTCTCTCTCTCAGGGAGATATCTGTACACTGACTGGTGTCTCTCAGTCCCTCTCTCTCAGGGAGATATCTGTACACTCACTGGTGTCTCTCAGTCCCTCTCTCTCAGGGAGATATCTGTACACTGACTGGTGTCTCTCAGTCCCCTCTCTATCAGGGAGATATCTGTACACTGACTGGTGTCTCTCAGTCCCTCTCTCTCAGGGAGATATCTGTACACTGACTGGTGTCTCTCAGTCCCCTCTCTGTCAGGGAGATATCTGTACAGAGACTACTGGCTCTCAGTCCCCTCTCTCTCTCAGGGAGATATCTGTACACTGACTGGTGTCTCTCAGTTCCTCTCTCTCAGGGAGATATCTGTACACTGACTGGTGTCTCTCAGTCCACTCTCTCTCAGGGAGATATCTGTACACTGACTGGTGTCTCTCAGTCCCTCTCTCTCAGGGAGATATCTGTACACTGACTGGTGTCTCTCAGTCCCTCTCTCTCTCAGGGAGATATCTGTTCACTGACTGGTGTCTCTCAGTCCCTCTCTCTCTCAGGGAGATATATGTACACTGACTGGTGTCTCTCAGTCCCTCTCTCTCTCAGGGAGATATCTGTACACTGACTGGTGTCTCTCAGTCCCTCTCTCTCAGGGAGATATCTGTACACTGACTGGTGTCTCTCAGTCCCCTCTGTCAGAGGGAGATATCTGTACACTGACTGATGTCTCTCAGTCCCTCTCTCTCTCAGGGTGATATCTGTACACTGACTGATGTCTCTCAGTCCCTCTCTCTCAGGGAGATATCTGTACACTGACTGGTGTCTCTCAGTCCCTCTCTCTCAGGGAGATATCAGTACACTGACTGGTGTCTCTCAGTCCCTCTCTCTCAGGGAGATATCTGTACACTGACTGGTGTCTCTCAGTCCCTCTCTCTCTCAGGGAGATATCTGTACACTGACTGGTGTCTCTCAGTCCCTCTCTCTCTCAGGGAGATATCTGTACACTGACTGGTGTCTCTCAGTCCCTCTCTCTCTCAGGGAGATATCTGTACACTAACTGGTGTCTCTCAGTCCCTCTCTCTCAGGGAGATATCTGTACACTGACTGGTGTCTCTCAGTCCCCTCTCTCTCAGGGAGATATCTGTACACTGACTGGTGTCTCTCAGTCCCTCTCTCTCTCAGGGAGATATCTGTACACTGACTGGTGTCTCTCAGTCCCTCTCTCTCTCAGGGAGATATCTGTACACTGACTGGTGTCTCTCAGTCCCTCTCTCTCAGGGAGATATCTGTACACTGACTGGTGTCTCTCAGTCCCTCTCTCTCATGGAGATATCTGTACATGGACTGGTGTCTCGCAGTCCCTCTCTCTCTCCGGGTGATATCTGTACACTGACTGGTGTCCGTCAGTCCCCTCTGTCAGAGGGAGATATCTGTACACTGACTGATGTCTCTCAGTCCCTCTCTCTCTCAGGGTGATATCTGTACACTGACTGATGTCTCTCAGTCCCTCTCTCTCAGGGAGATATCTGTACACTGACTGGTGTCTCTCAGTCCCTCTCTCTCAGGGTGATATCTGTACACTGACTGGTGTCCTTCAGTCCCCTCTGTCAGAGGGAGATATCTGTACACTGACTGATGTCTCTCAGTCCCTCTCTCTCTCAGGGTGATATCTGTACACTGACTTGTGTCTCTCAGTCCCTCTCTCTCAGGGAGATATCTGTACACTGACTGGTGTCTCTCCGTCCCCTCTCTCGCAGTGATATATCAGTACACTGACTGGTGTCTCTCAGTCCCTCTCTCTCAGGGAGATATCAGTACACTGACTGGTGTCTATCATTCCCTCTCTCTCAGGGAGATATCTGTACACTGACTGGTGTCTCTCAGTGCCCCTGTTTCTCAGGGCGATATCTGTACACTGACAGATGTCTATCAGTCCCCTCTCTCTCAGGTAGATATCTGTACACTGACTGGTGTCTCTCAGTCCCTCTCACTCAGGGAGATATCTGTACACTGACTGGTGTCTCTCAGTTCCTCTCTCTCTCAGGGAGGTATCTGTACACTGACTGGTGCCTCTCAGTCCCCTCTCTCTCAGGGAGATATCTGTACACTGACTGGTGTCTCTCAGTCCCCTCTCTCTCAGGGAGATATCTGTACACTGACTGGTGTCTCTCAGTCCCTCTCTCTCTCTCAGGGAGATATCTGTACACTGACTGATGTCTCTCAGTCCCTCTCTCTCAGGGAAATATCTGTACACTGACTGATGTCTCTCAGTCCCTCTCACTCAGGGAGATATCTGTACACTGACTGGTGTCTCTCAGTTCCTCTCTCTCTCAGGGAGCTATCTGTACACTGACTGGTGTCTCTCAGTCCCCTCTCTCTCAGGGAGATATCTGTACACTGACTGGTGTCTCTCAGTCCCCTCTCTCTCAGGGAGATATCTGTACACTGACTGGTGTCTCTCAGTCCCTCTCTCTCTCTCAGGGAGATATCTGTACACTGACTGATGTCTCTCAGTCCCTCTCTCTCAGGGAGATATCTGTACACTGACTGGTGTCTCTCAGTCCCTCTCTCTCAGGGAGATATCTGTACACTGACTGGTGTCTCTCAGTCCCTCTCTCTCAGGGAGATATCAGTACACTGACTGGTGTCTCTCAGTCCCTCTCTCTCAGGGAGATATCTGTACACTGACTGGTGTCTCTCAGTCCCTCTCTCTCTCAGGGAGATATCTGTACACTGACTGGTGTCTCTCAGTCCCTCTCTCTCTCAGGGAGATATCTGTACACTGACTGGTGTCTCTCAGTCCCTCTCTCTCAGGGAGATATCTGTACACTGACTGGTGTCTCTCAGTCCCTCTCTCTCATGGAGATATCTGTACATGGACTGGTGTCTCGCAGTCCCTCTCTCTCTCCGGGTGATATCTGTACACTGACTGGTGTCCGTCAGTCCCCTCTGTCAGAGGGAGATATCTGTACACTGACTGATGTCTCTCAGTCCCTCTCTCTCTCAGGGTGATATCTGTACACTGACTGATGTCTCTCAGTCCCTCTCTCTCAGGGAGATATCTGTACACTGACTGGTGTCTCTCAGTCCCTCTCTCTCAGGGTGATATCTGTACACTGACTGGTGTCCGTCAGTCCCCTCTGTCAGAGGGAGATATCTGTACACTGACTGATGTCTCTCAGTCCCTCTCTCTCTCAGGGTGATATCTGTACACTGACTGATGTCTCTCAGTCCCTCTCTCTCAGGGAGATATCTGTACACTGACTGGTGTCTCTCAGTCCCTCTCTCTCAGGGAGATATCAGTACACTGACTGGTGTCTCTCAGTCCCTCTCTCTCAGGGAGATATCAGTACACTGACTGGTGTCTCTCAGTCCCTCTCTCTCAGGGAGATATCTGTACACTGACTGGTGTCTCTCAGTCCCTCTCTCTCAGGGAGGTATCTGTACACTGACTGGTGTCTCTCAGTCCCCTCTCTCTCTCAGGGAAATATCTGTACACTGACTGATGTCTCTCAGTCCCTCTCACTCAGGGAGATATCTGTACACTGACTGGTGTCTCTCAGTTCCTCTCTCTCTCAGGGAGCTATCTGTACACTGACTGGTGTCTCTCAGTCCCCTCTCTCTCAGGGAGATATCTGTACACTGACTGGTGTCTCTCAGTCCCCTCTCTCTCAGGGAGATATCTGTACACTGACTGGTGTCTCTCAGTCCCTCTCTCTCTCTCAGGGAGATATCTGTACACTGACTGATGTCTCTCAGTCCCTCTCTCTCAGGGAGATATCTGTACACTGACTGGTGTCTCTCAGTCCCTCTCTCTCAGGGAGATATCTGTACACTGACTGGTGTCTCTCAGTCCCTCTCTCTCAGGGAGATATCAGTACACTGACTGGTGTCTCTCAGTCCCTCTCTCTCAGGGAGATATCTGTACACTGACTGGTGTCTCTCAGTCCCTCTCTCTCTCAGGGAGATATCTGTACACTGACTGGTGTCTCTCAGTCCCTCTCTCTCTCAGGGAGATATCTGTACACTGACTGGTGTCTCTCAGTCCCTCTCTCTCTCAGGGAGATATCTGTACACTAACTGGTGTCTCTCAGTCCCTCTCTCTCAGGGAGATATCTGTACACTGACTGGTGTCTCTCAGTCCCCTCTCTCTCAGGGAGATATCTGTACACTGACTGGTGTCTCTCAGTCCCTCTCTCTCTCAAGGAGATATCTGTACACTGACTGGTGTCTCTCAGTCCCTCTCTCTCTCAGGGAGATATCTGTACACTGACTGGTGTCTCTCAGTCCCTCTCTCTCAGGGAGATATCTGTACACTGACTGGTGTCTCTCAGTCCCTCTCTCTCATGGAGATATCTGTACATGGACTGGTGTCTCGCAGTCCCTCTCTCTCTCCGGGTGATATCTGTACACTGACTGGTGTCCGTCAGTCCCCTCTGTCAGAGGGAGATATCTGTATTCTGACTGATGTCTCTCAGTCCCTCTCTCTCATGGAGATATCTGTACACTGACTGATGTCTCTCAGTCCCTCTCTCTCAGGGAGATATCTGTACACTGACTGATGTCTCTCAGTCCCTCTCTCTCAGGGAGATATCTGTACACTGACTGGTGTCTCTCAGTCCCTCTCTCTCAGGGTGATATCTGTACACTGACTGGTGTCCGTCAGTCCCCTCTGTCAGAGGGAGATATCTGTACACTGACTGATGTCTCTCAGTCCCTCTCTCTCTCAGGGTGATATCTGTACACTGACTGATGTCTCTCAGTCCCTCTCTCTCAGGGAGATATCTGTACACTGACTGGTGTCTCTCAGTCCCTCTCTCTCAGGGAGATATCAGTACACTGACTAGTGTCTCTCAGTCCCTCTCTCTCAGGGAGATATCAGTACACTGACTGGTGTCTCTCAGTCCCTCTCTCTCAGGGAGATATCTGTACACTGACTGGTGTCTCTCAGTCCCTCTCTCTCAGGGAGGTATCTGTACACTGACTGGTGTCTCTCAGTCCCCTCTCTCTCTCAGGGAGATATCTGTACACTGACTGGTGTCTCTCAGTCCCTCTCTCTCTCAGGGAGATATCTATACACTGACTGGTGTCTCTCAGTCCCTCTCTCTCTCAGGGAGATATCTGTACACTGACTGGTGTCTCTCAGTCCCTCTCTCTCAGGGAGATATCTGTACACTGACTGGTGTCTCTCAGTCCCTCTCTCTCAGGGAGATATCAGTACACTGACTGGTGTCTCTCAGTCCCCTCTCTCTCAGGGAGATATCTGTACAATGACTGGTGTCTCTTAGT
The DNA here is from genome assembly GCF_017639515.1 of Carcharodon carcharias. Lineage (NCBI taxonomy): Eukaryota > Metazoa > Chordata > Chondrichthyes > Lamniformes > Lamnidae > Carcharodon > Carcharodon carcharias. The sequence goes on from NW_024471118.1 coordinate 113,451, forward strand.
CCCTCTCTCTCAGGGAGATATCTGTACACTGACTGGTGTCTCTGTCCGCCCGATATCGGGGTCACTTACTTTCGTCTCTGCACCTGGAACATTGGGGTGTCTTCGGCTGTGTGAGGCACACCGAGCATGATAAGCATTGCTGCGTGTCGAAGTTCCAGAACTTTCCCTGCTCGCAGTCTGTCGGGATGAAGGAAGATTGGGATTTGAGTTGGGATACGCTCGGCCCACTCTTACCCTCACCCCCCCACCAACCCAGCCCCCGGTTTTACCATCTCGCCGCTAGGCCCGGCCTGAAGCCTGGGCCTTGCCTTGTCTCTGTGCGCTGCTCGCTGGTGAGGCCCTCTCGGGGAAAGTGGGGCCCCCATCCCACACCGAGAGCCCCACCGTCCCCCAATTCCTGCCCTTGCCCTTCATCTTTTCACCCGCGGCTCCCGCACATTTAAAGCGCCGACCATTTCTTGCCCTTTGACCTGATGGTGGTGGTCGGGCGGCTCTCCTTTTGCAGCTTGCATTGCTTAGCTTCCAGTCACATCCACCCGGGCATTGCTCTGTTGATTCAGCCCCTGCACTCCCCCCCCCCCCCCCACTCTCACACAGCCTTCCCTCACCCTCCAACGCCCTCAATCTCTCACTCTGCCCTCCGCCCCCTTTGAGGGATGTGGGCATCTCTGTCCGGGCCCCAGAATTTATTGCCCATCCCTAATTGCCCCCTTGAGAAGCTGGTGGGTGAGCCGCCTACTTGAGCCGCTGCAGTCCCCGTGTGGTGTAGGTACACCCACAGCGCTGTTAGGGAGGGAATTCCAGGATTTTGTCCCGTGTGGTGTAGGTACACCCACGGCGCTGTTAGGGCGGGAGTTCCAGGATTTTGTCCCGTGTGGTGTAGGTACACCCACGTCGCTGTTAGGGAGGGAGTTCCAGGATTTTGTCCGTGTGGTGTAGGTACACCCACAGCGCTGTTAGGGAGGGAGTTCCCAGGATTTTGTCCCGTGTGGTGTAGGTACACCCACGGCGCTGTTAGGGAGGGAGTTCCAGGATTTTGTCCCCGTGTGGTGTAGGTACACCCACGGCGCTGTTAGGGAGGCAGTTCCCAGGATTTTGTCCCTGTGGTGTAGGTACACCCACGGCGCTGTTAGGGAGGGAGTTCCAGGATTTTGTCCGTGTGGTGTAGGTACACCCACAGCGCTGTTAGGGAGGGAGTTGCAGGATTTTGTCCCGTGTGGTGTAGGTACACCCACGGCGCTGTTAGGGAGGGAGTTCCAGGACTCTGTCCGTGCGGTGTAGGTACACCCACGGCGCTGTTAGGGAGGGAGTTCCAGGATTTTGTCCCTGTGTGGTGTAGGTACACCCACGGTGCTGTTAGGGAGGGAGTTCCAGGATTTTGTCCCGTGCGGTGTAGGTACACCCACGGCGCTGTTAGGGAGGGAGTTCCAGGATTTTGTCCCTGTGTGGTGTAGGTACACCCACAGCGCTGTTAGGGAGGGAGTTCCAGGATTTTGTCCGTGTGGTGTAGGTACACCCACGGCGCTGTTAGGGAGGGAGTTCCAGGATTT
>NW_024471118.1:125000-132839 GCF_017639515.1 Carcharodon carcharias
TCTCTCCCTCAGTCTCTCTCTCTCTCTCCCCCTCAGTCTCTCTCTCTCTCTCCCCCCTCAGTCTCTCTCTCTCCCCCCTCAGTCTCTCTCTCTCTCCCCCTCAGTCTCTCTCTCTCTCCCCCTCAGTCTCTCTCTCTCTCTCCCTCAGTCTCTCTCTCTCTCTCTCCCTCAGTCTCTCTCTCTCTCTCTCCCCCTCAGTCTCTCTCTCTCTTTCTCCCTCAGTCTCTCTCTCTCTCCCCCTCAGTCTCTCTCTCTCTCCCCCTCAGTCTCTCTCTCTCTCCCCCTCAGTCTCTCTCTCTCTCTCTCCCCCTCAGTCTCTCTCTCTCTCTCCCCCTCAGTCTCTCTCTCTCTCTCCCCCTCAGTCTCTCTCTCTCCCTCTCTCTCACCCTCAGTCTCTCTCTCTCCCTCAGTCTCTCTCTCTCTCTCCCCCTCAGTCTCTCTCTCTCTCTCCCACCCTCAGTCTCTCTCTCTCTCTCGCCCCCTCAGTCTCTCTCTCTCCCTCCCCCCTCAGTCTCTCTCTCTCTCTCTCTCCCCCCCTCAGTCTCTCTCTCTCCTCAGTCTCTCTCTCTCCCCCCCTCAGTCTCTCTCTCTCTCTCCCCCCCTCAGTCTCTCTCTCCCCCTCAGTCTCTCTCTCTCCCCCCTCAGTCTCTCTCTCTTCCCCTCTCAGTCTCTCTCTCTCTCTCTCTCTCTCCCCCTCAGTCTCTCTCTCTCTCTCCCCCCTCAGTCTCTCTCTCTCTCTCCTCCCTCAGTCTCTCTCTCTCTCTCTCCCCCCTCAGTCTCTATCTCTCTTTCTCTCTCCTCCCCCTCAGTCTCTCTCTCTCTCTCTCCCCCCCTCAGTCTCTCTCTCTCTCTCCCCCCTCAGTCTCTCTCTCTCTCCCCCCTCAGTCTCTCTCTCTCTCTCCCCCCTCAGTCTCTCTCTCTCTCTCCCCCCTCAGTCTCTCTCTCTCTCTCCCCCACTCAGTCTCTCTCTCTCTCTCTCTCCCCCTCAGTCTCTCTCTCTCTCTCTCCCCCCTCAGTCTCTCTCTCTCTCTCCCCCCCTCAGTCTCTCTCTCCCCCCTCAGTCTCTCTCTCCCCCCCTCAGTCTCTCTCTCTCTCTCTCCCCCCTCAGTCTCTCTCTCTCTCTCTCCCCCCCTCAGTCTCTCTCTCTCTCTCTCCCCCTCAGTCTCTCTCTCTCCCTCTCCCCCCCTCAGTCTCTCTCTCTCTCTCTCCCCCTCAGTCTCTCTCTCTCTCCCCCCCTCAGTCTCTCTCTCTCTCTCCCCCCCCTCAGTCTCTCTCTCTCTCTCCCCCCTCAGTCTCTCTCTCTCTCTCTCCCCCCTCAGTCTCTCTCTCTCTCTCCCCCCTCAGTCTCTCTCTCTCTCTCCCCCCTCAGTCTCTATCTCTCTCTCTCTCTCCCCCCCTCAGTCTCTCTCTCTCTCTCCCCCCCTCAGTCTCTCTCTCTCTCTCTCCCCCCCTCAGTCTCTCTCTCTCTCCCCCCTCAGTCTCTCTCTCTCTCTCCCCCCTCAGTCTCTCTCTCTCTCCCCCCTCAGTCTCTCTCTCTCTCCCCCCTCAGTCTCTCTCTCTCTCCCCCCTCAGTCTCTCTCTCTCTCCCCCCCTCAGTCTCTCTCTCTCTCTCCCCCCTCAGTCTCTCTCTCTCTCTCTCTCCCCCCTCAGTCTCTCTCTCTCTCTCCCCCCCTCAGTCTCTCTCTCTCTCCCCCCTCAGTCTCTCTCTCTCCCTCTCTCCCCCCTCAGTCTCTCTCTCTCACTCTCTCTCTCCTCCCCTCAGTCTCTCTCTCTCTCTCCCCCCCTCAGTCTCTCTCTCTCTCTCCCCCTCAGTCTCTCTCTCTCTCTCTCCCCCCCTCAGTCTCTCTCTCTCTCTCTCCCCCCCTCAGTCTCTCTCTTTCTCTCCCCCCCTCAGTCTCTCTCTCTCTCTCCCCCCCTCAGTCTCTCTCTCTCTCTCTCCCCCTCAGTCTCTCTCTCTCTCTCTCTCCCCCCCTCAGTCTCTCTCTCTCTCTCTCCCCCCCTCAGTCTCTCTCTCTCTCTCCCCCCTCAGTCTCTCTCTCTCTCTCCCCCCCTCAGTCTCTCTCTCTCTCTCTCCCCTCAGTCTCTCTCTCTCTCTCACCCCCCCTCAGTCTCTCTCTCTCTCTCTCCCCCCTCAGTCTCTCTCTCTCTCTCCCCCCCTCAGTCTCTCTCTCTCTCTCCCCCCCTCAGTCTCTCTCTCTCTCTCTCCCGCCTCAGTCTCTCTCTCTCTCCCCCCCTCAGTCTCTCTCTCTCTCTCCCCCCCCCTCAGTCTCTCTCTCTCTCCCCCCCTCAGTCTCTCTCTCTCTCTCTCCCCCTCAGTCTCTCTCTCTCTCTCTCCCCCTCAGTCTCTCTCTCTCTCTCTCCCCTCAGTCTCTCTCTCTCTCTCCCCCCCTCAGTCTCTCTCTCTCTCTCTCCCTCAGTCTCTCTCTCTCTCCCCCCCTCAGTCTCTCTCTCTCTCTCGCCCCCTCAGTCTCTCTCTCTCGCCCTCTCTCTCTCTCTCTCTCGCCCCCTCAGTCTCTCGCTCCCTCGGCCCCCCTCAGTCTCTCTCTCTCTCTCCCCCCCTCAGTCTCTCTCTCTCTCTCCCCCCTCAGTCTCTCTCTCTCTCTCCCCCCCTCAGTCTCTCTCTCTCTCTCCCCCCCTCAGTCTCTCTCTCTCTCTCCTCCCCCTCAGTCTCTCTCTCTCTCTCTCTCTCCCCCCTCAGTCTCTCTCTCTCTCTCACCCCCCTCAGTCTCTCTCTCTCTCTCCTCCCCCCCTCAGTCCTCTCTCTCTCTCTCCCCCTCAGTCTCTCTCTCTCTCTCCCCCCCCTCAGTCTCTCTCTCTCTCTCCCCCTCAGTCTCTCTCTCTCTCTCCCCCCTCAGTCTCTCTCTCTCTCTCTCCCCCCCCTCAGTCTCTCTCTCTCTCTCCCCCCCCCTCAGTCTCTCTCTCTCCCCCCCCTCAGTCTCTCTCTCTCTCTCCCCCCCCCCTCAGTCTCTCTCTCTCTCTCCCCCTCAGTCTCTCTCTCTCTCTCTCTCTCCCCCTCAGTCTCTCTCTCTCTCTCTCCCCCTCAGTCTCTCTCTCTCTCTCTCTCTCTCCCCCCTCAGTCTCTCTCTCTCTCTCTCCCCCTCAGTCTCTCTCTCTCTCCACCCCTCAGTCTCTCTCTCTCCCCCTCAGTCTCTCTCTCTCTCTCTCTCTCCCCCTCAGTCTCTCTCTCTCTCTCTCCCCCTCAGTCTCTCTCTCTCTCTCTCTCCCCCCCCTCAGTCTCTCTCTCTCTCTCCCCCCCTCAGTCTCTCTCTCTCTCCCCCCCTCAGTCTCTCTCTCTCTCTCCCCCCCTCAGTCTCTCTCTCTCTCCCCCCCTCAGTCTCTCTCTCTCTCTCTCTCCCCCCCTCAGTCTCTCTCTCTCTCCCCCCCTCAGTCTCTCTCTCTCTCCCCCCCTCAGTCTCTCTCTCTCTCTCTCTCTCCCCCCTCAGTCTCTCTCTCTCTCCCCCCCTCAGTCTCTCTCTCTCTCTCTCCCCCCCTCAGTCTCTCTCTCTCTCTCTCCCCCCCCTCAGTCTCTCTCTCTCTCCCCCCCTCAGTCTCTCTCTCTCCCCCCCCCTCAGTCTCTCTCTCTTTCTCTCCCCCCCTCAATCATCTCATCTCTCTCTCCCCCCCTCAGTCTCTCTCTCTCCCCCCCTCAGTCTCTCTCTCTCCCCCCCTCAGTCTCTCTCTCTCTCCCCCCCTCAGTCTCTCTCTCTCTCTCCCCCCTCAGTCTCTCTCTCTCTCTCTCCTCCCTCCTCAGTCTCTCTCTCTCTTCCCCCTCAGGTCTCTCTCTCTCTCTCTCCCCCCTCAGTCTCTCTCTCTCTCTCTCTCCCCCTCAGTCTCTCTCTCTCTCTCCCCCTCAGTCTCTCTCTCTCTCCCCTCAGTCTCTCTCTCTCTCTCTCTCTCCCCCTCATTCTCTCTCTCTCTCTCTCGCCCCCTCAGTCTCTCTCTCTCTCTCCCCCTCAGTCTCTCTCTCTCTCTCCCCCCTCAGTCTCCCTCTCTCTCTCTCCTCCCTCAGTCTCTCTCTCTCTCTCCCCCTCAGTCTCTCTCTCTCTCTCTCTCCCCTCAGTCTCTCTCTCTCTCTCCCCCTCAGTCTCTCTCTCTCTCCCCCTCAGTCTCTCTCTCTCTCTCTCTCCCCCTCAGTCTCTCTCTCTCTCCCCCTCAGTCTCTCTCTCTCTCCCCCTCAGTCTCTCTCTCTCTCTCTCCCCCTCAGTCTCTCTCTCTCTCTCTCCTCCCTCAGTCTCTCTCTCTCTCCCCCTCAGTCTCTCTCTCTCTCTCTCCCTCAGTCTCTCTCTCTCTCCCCCTCAGTCTCTCTCTCTCTCTCTCTCTCCCCCCTCGCTCTCTCTCTCTCTCTCCCCCCTCAGTCTCTCTCTCTCTCTCTCCCCCCTCAGTCTCTCTCTCTCTCCCCCTCAGTCTCTCTCTCTCCCCCTCAGTCTCTCTCTCTCTCTCCCCCCTCAGTCTCTCTCTCTCTCTCTCTCCCCCCCTCAGTCTCTCTCTCTCTCCCCCCCCCTCAGTCTCTCTCTCTCTCCCCCCCCCTCCGTCTCTCTCTCTCTCTCCCCCCCTCAGTCTCTCTCTCTCTCTCTCCCCCCCTCAGTCTCTCTCTCTCTCTCCCCCCCCTCAGTCTCTCTCTCTCTCTCTCCCCCCCCTCAGTCTCTCTCTCTCTCCCCCCCTCAGTCTCTCTCTCTCTCTCCCCCCCCTCAGTCCCCTCAGTCTCTCTCCTCTCCCCCCCTCATCGTCTCTCTCTCTCTCCTCCCCCCCTCAGTCCTCTCTCTCCTTCTCTCTCCCCCCCTCATCTCTCTCTCTCTCTCCCTCACCTTCTTCTCTCTCTCTCTCTCTCTCTCCCCCCCTCAGTCTCTCTCTCTCTCTCTCCCCCCCAGTCTCTCTCTCTCTCTCCCCCCCCTCAGTCTCTCTCTCTCTCCCCCCCTCAGTCTCTCTCTCTCTCCCCCCCCTCAGTCTCTCTCTCTCTCCCCCCTCAGCCTCTCTCTCTCTCTCCCCCCCTCAGTCTCTCTCTCTCTCTCTCTCCCCCCCTCAGTCTCTCTCTCTCTCCCCCCCTCAGTCTCTCTCTCTCTCTCTCCCCCCCTCAGTCTCTCTCTCTCTCCCCCCCTCAGTCTCTCTCTCTCTCTCTCCCCCCTCAGTCTCTCTCTCTCTCTCCTCCCCCCCTCAGTCTCTCTCTCCTCTCCCCCCCCTCAGTCTCTCTCTCTCTCTCCCCCCCTCAGTCTCTCTCTCTCTCTCTCTCCCCCTCATCTCGCAGTCTGCCTCTCTCTCTCTCCCCCCTCAGTTCTCTCTCTCTCTCCCCCCTCATCTCTCTCTCTCTCTCTCTCCCCCCCCTCAGTCTCTCTCTCTCTCTCTCCCCCCCTCTCTCTCTCTCTCTCTCCCCCCTCAGTCTCTCTCTCTCTCCCCCCTCGGTCTCTCTCTCTCTCTCTCTCTCCCCCCCTCAGTCTCTCTCTCTCTCCCCCCCTCAGTCTCTCTCTCTCTCTCTCTCTCCCCCCCTCAGTCTCTCTCTCTCTCTCTCCCCCCTCAGTCTCTCTCTCTCTCTCCCCCCTCAGTCTCTCTCTCTCTCTCTCTCCCCCCCCTCAGTCTCTCTCTCTCTCTCTCTCCCCAGTCTCTCTCTCTCTCTCCCCCCCTCAGTCTCTCTCTCTCTCCCCCCCTCAGTCTCTCTCTCTCTCCCCCCCCTCAGTCTCTCTCTCTCTCTCCCCCCTCCTCTCTCTCTCTCTCTCTCCCCCCTCAGTCTCTCTCTCTCTCTCTCTCCCCCCCTCAGTCTCTCTCTCTCTCCCCCCTCAGTCTCTCTCTCTCTCCCCCCCTCAGTCTCTCTCTCTCTCTCTCCTCCGTCAGTCTCTCTCTCTCCCCCCCCTCAGTCTCTCTCTCTCTCACCCCTCAGTCTCTCTCTCTCTCTCTCTCCCCCCCTCAGTCTCTCACTCTCTCTCCCCCCGTCAGTCTCTCTCTCTCTCCCCCCCCCAGTCTCTCTCTCTCTCTCTCTCTCTCTCTCCCCCCCTCAGTCTCTCTCTCTCTCTCTCCCCCCCTCAGTCTCTCTCTCTCTCTCTCTCCCCCCCTCAGTCTCTCTCTCTCTCTCTCTCCCCCCCTCAGTCTCTCTCTCTCTCTCTCCCCCCCTCAGTCTCTCTCTCTCTCCCCCCCCTCAGTCTCTCTCTCTCTCTCCCCCCTCAGTCTCTCTCTCTCTCTCCCCCCTCATCCCCTCTCTCTCTCTCTCTCTCCCCCCCTCAGTCTCTCTCTCTCTCTCTCTCCCCCTCAGTCTCTCTCTCTCTCCCCCCCTCAGTCTCTCTCTCTCTCTCCTCCCCCCCCCCCTCAGTCTCTCTCTCTCTCATCCCCCCCTCAGTCTCTCTCTCTCTCTCGCTCCCCCTCAGTCTCTCTCTCTCTCCCTCCCCCTCAGCTCATCTCTCTCTCTCCCCCCCTCAGTCTCTCTCTCTCTCTCCCCCTCAGTCTCTCTCTCTCTCTCTCTCTCTCTCTCTCTCCCCCCCTCAGTCTCTCTCTCTCTCTCCCCCACCCTCAGTCCTCTCTCTCTCTCTCCCCCTCCCCAGTCTCTCTCTCTCTCTCTCTCCCCCCCTCAGTCTCTCTCTCTCTCTCTCCCCTCCTCAGTCTATCTCTCTCTCTCTCTCCCCCCCTCAGTCTCTCTCTCTCTCTCTCTCCCCCCCTCAGTCTCTCTCTCTCTCCTCTCTCCCCCCGCAGTCTCTCTCTCCCCCCCTCAGTCCTCTCTCTCTCTCCCCCCTCATTCTCTCTCTCTCTCCCCCTCAGCATCTCTCTCTCTCTCTCCCCCCTCAGTCTCTCTCTCTCTCTCCCCCCTCAGTCTCTCTCTCTCTCCCCCCTCAGTCTCTCTCTCTCTCTCCCCCCTCAGTCTCTCTCTCTCTCTCTCCCCCCCTCAGTCTCTCTCTCTCTCCCCCTCAGTCTCTCTCTCTCTCACCCCCCTCAGTCTCTCTCTCTCTCCCCCCCCTCAGTCTCTCTCTCTCTCTCCCCCCTCAGTCCTCTCTCTCTCTCTCCATCCCCCCCTCAGTCTCTCTCACTCTCTCCCCCCTCATTCTCTCTCTCTCTCGCCCCCTCACTCTCTCTCCTCCCCCCCTCAGTCTCTCTCTCTCGTCCCCCCCTCCGCTCTCTCTCTCCCCCCTCAGTCTCTCTCTCTCTCTCTCCCCCCTCAGTCTCCTCTCTCCTCTCCCCCCTCAGTCTCGCTCTCTCTCTCCCCCTCAGTCTCTCTCTCTCTCCCCCCTCGCCTCCTCTCTCTCTCCCCCCTCTCTCTCTCTCTCTCTCCCCCTCAGTCTCTCTCTCTCTCCCCCCCTCAGTCTCTCTCTCTCTCCCCCCCCCTCAGTCTCTCTCTCTCCCCCTCAGTCTCTCCCTCTCTCTCTCTCTGTCCCTCGATCGCTTTCTGACACATTCTCTCCATCCGGCCATCGTGCTCTGACCCTCCTGTGAATCCGAAACGCCCACTCCACACCCCCACCCCAGACCCCCAGCAACCCCCTCCCCCACCACCCCTTCCTGGCTGGCGAATGTGGGGGAGGGGGATCTGGAGAGAGCCTCTGGGAATCTGGGAGAGTCTCCGCATGTTTGGGAATGGCAGAGGGGGGGGGGGGGTGATGGTTCTGGAGGCGGGAAGAGGGTGCAGAGGGGGGTCCGGAGTAACCAAGGGGCTTGGGGGTGTGGAGCCAGGGTTACATTGGGAGAGAGAGAGAGCGAGAGACAGAGAGAGAGACAGAGCGAGAGAGAGAGCGAGAGAGAGAGCGAGAGAGAGAGCGAGAGACAGAGAGAGAGACAGAGAGAGAGACAGAGCGAGAGAGAGAGCGAGAGAGAGAGCGAGAGACAGAGAGAGACAGAGAGAGAGACAGAACGAGAGAGAGAGCGAGA
>NW_024471119.1:0-62500 GCF_017639515.1 Carcharodon carcharias
CCTCCACCAGCCCCTACCCCCTCCCTATCTCTGTAACCTCCTCCAGCACCACCAACCCACCCTCACTCTGTAACCCCCTCCAGCCCCTACACCCTCCCTACTCTGTAACCTCCACCAGCCCCTACAACCTCCCTACTCTGTAAACTCCTCCAGCCCCTACAACCCCCCCATATCTCTGTAACCTCCTCCACCCTACACCCTCCCTAACTCTGTAACCTCCTCCAGCCCCTACAACCCTCCCAATCTCTGTAACCTCCTCCAGCCCCTACAACCCCTCTATCTGTGTAACCTCCTCCAGCCCATACACCCTCCCTATCTCATGTAACCTCCTCCAGTCCCTACACCCCTCCCTATCTCTGTAACCTCCTCCACCCCTACAACCCTCCCTATCTCTGTAACCTCCTCCAGCCCCTACAACCCTCCCTATCTCTGTAACCTCCTCCAGCCCCTACACCCCTCCCTATCTCTGTAACCTCCTCCAGCCCCTACACCCCTCCCTAACTCTGTAACCTCCTCCAGCCCCTACACACTCCCTATCTCTGTAACCTCCTCCAGCCCCTACCCCCCTCCTACTCTGTAACCTCCTCCAGCCCCTACAACCCTCCCTATTCGGTAACTCCTCCAGCCCCTACAACCCTCCCTATCTCTGTAACCTCCTCCAGCCCCTACACCCCTCCCTAGCTCTGTAACCTCCTCCAGCCCCTACACCCCTCCGTATCTCTGTAACCTCCTCCAGACCCTACAACCAACCAATCTCTGTACGCTCCTCCAGCCCCTGCACCCCTCCCTATCTCTGTAACCTCGTCCAACCACTTCAACCCTCCCTATCTCTGTAACCTCCTCAAGCCTCTACACCCCTCCCTAATTCGTTAGCTCCTCCAGCCCCTACAACCCTCCCTATCTCTGTAACCTCCTCCAGCCTCCTACACCATCCCATCTCCTGTAACCTCCTCCAGTCCCCTACAACCCTCCCTATCTCTATAACCTCCTCCACCCCTACACCCCTCCCTATCTCTGTAACCTCCTCCAGCCCCTACAACCCTCCCTATCTATGTAACCTCCTCCAGCCCTACACACCTCCCTATCTCTGTAACCCACCTCCAGCCCCTACAACCCTCCCTATCTCTGTACCTCCTCCAGCCCCTACACCCTCCTATCTCGTAACCTCCTCCAGCCCCTACACCCCTCCCTAACTCTGTAAACCTCCTCCAGCCCCTCAACCCTCCCTATCCTCTGTAACCTCTTCCTCCCCTACAACCTCCCTATCTCTGTAACCTCCCCAGCCCTACAACCCTCCCTATCTCTGTAACCTCCTCCAGCCCCTACAACCATCCCTATCTCTGTAACCCACCTCCAGCTCCTACAACCTGTAACCCCCCTCCCTACAAGTGTAACCTCCTCCAGCCCCTACAACCCTCCCTATCTCTGTAACCTCCTCCAGCCCCTACACCCCTCCCTATCTCTGTAACCTCCTCCAGCCCCTACAACCCCCCCCTATCTCTGTAACCTCCTCCAGCCCCTACAAACCCTCCCTATCTCTGTAACCTCCTCCAGTCCTACAACCCTCCCTATCTCTGTAACCTCCTCCAGTCCCACAACCCTCCCTATCTCTATAACCTCCTCCAGTCCTACAACCCTCCCTATCTCTGTAACCTCCTCCAGCCACTACACCCCTCCCTATCTCTGTAACCTCCTCCAGCCCCTACACCCCTCCCTATCTCTGTAACCTCCTCCAGCCCCTACAACCTCCCTATCTCTGTAACCTCCTCCAGCCCCAACAACCCTCCCTATCTCTGTAACCTCCTCCAGCCCCTACAATCCTCCCTATCTCTGTAACCTCCTCCAGCCCACTACCCCCTCCCTATCTCTGTAACCCTCCTCCAGCTCCCTACCAACCCCTCCCCTATCTCTGTAACCTCCTCCAGCCCCTACACCCACCCTATCTCTGTAACCCTCCTCCACCCCTACAACCTCTACCCTATCTCTGTAACCTCCTCCAGCCCCACACCCCTCCCTATCTCTGTAACCTCCTCCAGCCCCTACAACCCCCACCCCATCACTGTAACCTCCTCCAGCCCCTACAACCCTCCCATCTCTGTAACCTCCTCCAGCCCTACACCCCTCTATCTCTGTAACCTCCTCCACCCCTACACCCTTCCTATCTCTGTAACCTTCCCAGCCCCTACACCCCTCCCTATCTCTGTAAACCTCCTCCACCCCTAACACCTCCCTATCTCTGTAACCTCCTCCAGCCCTACAACCCTCCCTATCTCTGTAACCTCTCCACCCCTACAACCCTCCCTATCTCTGTAACCTCCTCCAGCCTCTACACCCCTCCCTATCTCTGTAACCTCCTCCACCCCTACAACCCACTATTATCCCTGTAACCTCCTCCAGCCCCTAAACCCCTCCCTATCTCTGTAACCTCCTCCAGGCCCTACACCCCACCCCAATCTCTGAAACCCCTCCAGCCCTACACCCCCCCTATCTCTGTAACCTCCTCCAGCCCCTACACCCCTCCCTATCTCTGTAACCTCCTCCAGCCCCTACAACCCTCCCTATCTCTGTAACCTCCTCCAGCCCCTACAACCCTCCCTATCTCTGTAACCTCCTCCAGCCCCTACACCCCTCCCTATCTCTGTAACCTCCTCCAGCCCCGACAACCCTCCCTATCTCTGTAACCTCCTCGAGCCCACACACACCTCCCTATCTCTGTAACCTCCTCCAGCCCCTACAACCCTCCCTATCTCTGTAACCTCCTCCAGCCCCTACACCCTCCCTATCTCTGTAACCTCCTCCAGCCCCTACACCCCCTCCCTATCTCTGTACCCTCCTCCAGCCCTACAACCCTCCTATCTATCTCTGTAACCTCCTCCAGCCCCTACACCCTCCCTATCTCTGTAACCTCTCCAGCCCCTACACCCCCTCCCTATCTCTGTAACCTCCTCCAGCCCCTACACCACCCTCCCTATCTCTGTAACCTCCTCCAGCCCCTACACCCCTCCCTATCTCTGTAACCTCCTCCAGCCCTACAACCCTCCCTATCTCTGTAACCTCCTCCAGCCCTACAACCCTCCCTATTCTGTAACCTCCTCCAGCCCCTACAAACCCTCCCTATCTCTGTAACCTCCTCCAGCCCCTACACCCTCCCTATCTCTGTAACCTCCTCCAGCCCCTACAACCCCCCTATCTCTGTAACCTCCTCCAGCCCCTACAACCCTCCCTATCTCTGTAACCACCTGCAGCCCCTACAACCCTCCCTATCTCTGTAACCTCCTCCAGCCCCTACAACCCTCCCTAACTCTGTAACCTCCTCCAGCCCCTACAAACCTCCCTATCTCTGTAACCTCCTCCAGCCCTACAACCCTCCCTATCTCTGTAACCTCCTCCAGCCCCTACAACCCTCCCTATCTCTGTAACCTCCTCCAGCCCCAACAACCCTCCCTATCTCTGTAACCTCCTCCAGCCCCTACACCCTCCTTATCTCTGTAACCTCCTCCAGCCCCTACAACCCTCCCTATCTCTGTAACCTCCTCCAGCCCTACACCCCTCCCTATCTCTGTAACCTCCTCCAGCCCCTACACCCCTCCCTATCTCTGTAACCTCCTCCAGCCCCTACAACCCTCCCTATCTCTGTAACCTCCTCCAGCCCCTACAACCCTCCCTATCTCTGTAACCTCCTCCACCCTACAACCCCTCCCTATCTCTGTAACCTCCTCCAGCCCCTACAACCCTTCCCTATCTCTGTAACCTCCTCCAGCCCCTACAACCCCTCCCTTTCTCTTGTAACCTCCCCAATTATTTTGACCCTCCTTATCTCTGTAACCTCCTCCAGCCCTACACCCCTCCCTATCTCTGTGTACCTCCTCCACCCATAAACCCTCCCTATCTCTGTAACCTCCTCCAGAACCTACAGCCCTCCCTATCTTTGTAACCTCCTCCAGCCCCTACACTCCTCCCTATCTCTTTTACCTCCTCCAGCCCCTACAACAATCACTATCTCTGTAACCTCCTCCAGCCCCTACAACATTACTATCTCTGTAACCTCCTCCAGCCCCTACACCCTCCCTATCTCTGTAACCTCCTCCACCCTCACACCCCCTCCCTATCTCTGTAACCTCCTCCAGCCCTACACCCCTCCCTATCTCTGTAACCCCTCCAACCCAACAACCCTCCCTATCTCTGAACCTCCTCCAGCCCCTACAACCCACCAATCTGTAACATCCTCCAGCCCTGACACCCCACCCTATCTCTGTAACCTCCTCCAGCCCTACAAACACCCCTATCTCTGTAGCCTCCTCCAGCCCCTAAACCCCCCCTATCTCTGTAACCTCCTCCAGCCCTACAACCCTCCCTATCTCTGTAACCTCCTCCAGCCCTACACCCACCCTATCTCTGTAACCTCCTCCAGCCCCTACAACCCTCCCTATGTGTAACCTCCTCCAGTCCCCTACTCCTCTCCCTATCTCTGTAATCCCCTCCAGCCCCATCAACCCTCCCTATCTCTGTAACCTCCTCCAGCCCCTACACCCTCCCTATCTCTGTAACCGCTTCCAGCCCCTACACCCCTCCCTATCTCTGTAACCTCCTCCAGCCACATACAACCCTCCCTATCTCTGTAACCTCCTCCAGCCCCTACACCCTCCCTATCTCTGTAACCTCCTCCACTCACTGCAACCCTCCCTACGCCTGTAACGTCCTCCAGCCCCGACAACCCTGCCTATCTCTGTAACTTCGTACAGCCCCTACAAATCTTCCTATCTCTGTAACCTCCTCCAGCCCCTACACCACAACCTATCTCTTAAACCTCCTCCAGCCCCACAACCCCTCCCTATTTCTGTAAACTCCTCTAGCCGCTACACCCCTCCCTATCTCTGTAACCTCCTCCAGCCCCTACACCCCTCCATTTCTCTGTAACCTCCTGCAGCCCCTACACCCCTCCCTATCTCTGTAACCTCCTCCAGCCCCAACACCGTCCCTATCTCTGTAACCTCCTCCAACCCCTACACCCCTCCCTATCTCTGTAACCTCCTCCAGCACCTACAACCCTCCCTATCTCTGTAACCTCCTCCAGACCCTACACCCACCATATCTCTGTAACCTCCTCCAGCCCCTACAACCCTCCCTATCTCTGTAACCTCCTCCAGCCCCTACGACCCTCCCTATCTCTGTAACCTCCTCCAGCCCCTACAACCTCCCTATCTCTGTAACCTCCTCCAGACCCTACACCACTCCCTATCTCTGTAACCTCCTCCAGACCCTATACAACTCCCTATCTCTGTAACCTCCTCCAGCCCCTACCACTCTCCCTATCTCTGTAACATCCTCCAGACCACTACAACCCCCCTACCTCTCCTCCTGTAACCTCCTCCAGCCCCTACAACCTCCCTATCTCTGTAACCTCCTCCAGCCCCAACCCCCTCCCTATCTGTAACCTCCTCCAGCCCCTACAACCCTCCTCCCTATCTCTGTAACCTCCAGCCCCTAAAACCCTCCATATCTCTGTAACCTCCTCCAGCCCCTAAAACCCTCCCTATCTCTGTAACTTCATCCAGCCCCTACAACCCTCCCTATCTCTGTAACCTCCTCCAGCCACTACACCCCTCCTATCTCTGTAACCTCCTCCCCTCTACACCCTCCCTATCTCTGTAACCTCCTCCAGCCCTACAACCCTCCCTATTCTGTAACCTCCTCCAGCCCCTACAACCCTCCCTAATCTCTGTAACCTCCTCCAGCCCCTACACCCCTCCCTATCTCTGTAACCTCCTCCAGCCCCTACAACCCTCCCTATCTCTGTAAACTCCTCCACCCCTACAACCCTCCCTATCTCTGTAACCTCCTCCAGCCCTACACCCCTCCATATCTCTGTAACCTCCTCCAGCCCCTACAACCCTCCTATCTCTGTAACCTCCTCCAGCCCCCAAAACCCCTCCCCATCTCTGTAACCTCCTCCACCCCTACAACCCCTCCCTATCTCTGTAACCTCCTCCAGCCCTACACCCCTCCCTATCTCTGTAACTCCTCCAGCCCCTACAACCCTCCCTATCTCTGTAACCTCCTCCAGCCCCTACACACCCCCCTATCTCTGTAACCTCCTCCAGCCCCAACACCCCTCCCTATCTCTGTAACCTCCCTCCATCCCTACACCCTCCCTATCTCTGTAACCTCCTCCAGCCCCTACAGCCCTCCCTATCTGTAACCTCCTCCAGCCCCTACAACCCTCCCTATCTCTGTAACCCCTCAACCCTTACACCCTCCCTATCTCTGTAACCTCCTCCAGCCCCTACACCCCTCCCTATCTATGTAACCTCCTCCAGCCCTACAACCCTCCCTATCTCTGTAACCTCCTCCAGCCCCTACACCCTCCCTATCTCTGTAACCTCCTCCAGCCCCTACACCCCTCCCTATCTCTGTAACCTCCTCCAGCCCCTACACCCCTCCCTATCTCTGTAACCTCCTCCAGCCCCTACAACCCTCCCTATCTCTGTAACCTCCTCCAGCCCCTACACCACCCCTCCCTATCTCTGTAACCTCCTCCAGCACCTACACCCTCCCTATCTCTGTAACCTCCTCCAGCCCCTACACCCCTCCCTATCTCTGTAACCTCCTCCAGCTCCTACAACCCTCCCTATCTCTGTAACCTCCTCCAGCCCCTACACCCCTCCCTATCTCTGTAACCTCCTCCAGCCCTACAACCCTCCATATTTCTGTAACGTCCTCCAGCCCCTACAACGCTCCCTATCTCTGTAACCTCCTCCAGCCCCTTACACGCCTCCCTATCTCTGTAACCTCCTCCAGCCCCTACAACCCTCCCTATCTCTGTAACCTCCTCCAGCCCCTACACCCCTCCCTATCTCTGTAACTCCTCCTCCAGCTCCTAAACCCTCCCTATCTCTGTAACCTCCTCCAGCCCCTACACCCCTCCCTATCTCTGTAAACCTCCTCCAGCCCCCTACACCCTCCCAATCTCTGTAACCTCCTCCAGCCCCTACACCCTCCCTATCTCTGTAACCTCCTCCAGCCCCTACAACCCCTCCCTAACTCTGTAACCTCCTCCAGCCCTACAACCCCCCCTATCTCTAAACCTCCTCCAGCCCCTACACCCCTCCCTATCTCTGTCACCTCCTCCAGCCCCTACACCCCTCCTATCTCTGTAACCTCCTCCAGGCCCTACACACCCTCCCTATCTCTGTAACCTCCCTCCAGCCCCTACACCACCTCCCTATCTCTGTAACCTCCTCCAGCCCTTAACACCCCTCCATATCTCTGTAACCTCCTCCAGCCCCACACCCTCCCTATCTCTGTAACCCCTCCAGCCCCTACACCCTCCCTATCTCTGTAACCTCCTCCAGCCCCTACACCCCTCCCTATCTCTGTAACCTCCTCCAGCCCCTACACCCCTCCCTATCTCTGTAACCTCCTCCAGCCCCTACACCCCTCCCTATCTCTGTAACCTCCTCCAGCCCTACAACCCTCCCTATCTCTGTAACCTCCTCCAGCCCCTACACCTCCCTATCTCTGTAACCTCCTCCAGCCCCTACAACCCTCCCTATCTCTGTAACCTCCTCCAGCCCTACACCCCTCCCTATCTCTGTAACCTCCTCCAGCCCCTACAACCCTCCCTATCTCTGTAACCTCCTCCAGCCCCTACAACCTCTCCCTATCTCTGTAACCTCCTCCAGCCCCTACAACCCCCCCTATCCTGTAACCTCCTCCAGCCCTACACCCTCCCTATCTCTGTAACCTCCTCCAGAGCCCTACAACCCTCCCTATCCCTGTAACCTCCTCCAGCCCCACACCCCTCCCTATCTCTGTAACCTCCTCCAGCCCCTACACCCCTCCCTATCTCTGTAACCTCCTCCAGCCCCTACAACCCTCCCTATCTCTGTAACCTCCTCCAGCCCCTACAACCCTCCCTATCTCTGTAACCTCCTCCAGCCCTAAACCCTTCCCTATCTCTCTAACCTCCTCCAGCCCCTACAACCCCTCCCTATCTCTGTAACCTCCTCCTCCAGCCCCTACAACCCTCCCTATCTCTGTAACCTCCTCCAGCCCCTACACCCCTCCCTATCTCTGTAACCTCCTCCAGCCCCTACAACCCCCCTATCTCTGTAACCTCCTCCTCCAGCCCTACAACCCTCCTATCTCTGTAACCTCCTCCAGCCCCTACACCCCTCCCTATCTCTGTAACCTCCTCCAGCCCCTACAACCCTCCCTATCTCTGTAACCTCCTCCACCCCTACAACCCTCCCTATCTCTGTAACCTCCTCCAGCCCCTACACCCTCCCTATCTCTGTAACCTCCTCCAGCCCCTACACCCCTCCCTATCTCTGTAACCTCCTCCAGCCCCTACAACCCCTCCCTATCTCTGTAACCTCCTCCAGCCCCTACAACCCTCCTATCTCTGTAACCTCCTCCAGCCCCTACAACCCTCCCTATCTCTGTAACCTCCTCCAGCCCCTACACCCCTCCCTATCTCTGTAACCTCCTCCACCCCTACACCCCTCCCTATCTCTGTAACCTCCCCTCCAGCCCCTACCCCTCCTATCTCTGTAACCTCCTCCAGCCCCTACACTCCTCCCTATCTCTGTAACCTCCTCCAGCCCCTACACCCCTCCCTATCTCTGTAACCTCCTCCAGCCCTACAACCCTCCCTATCTCTGTAACCTCCTCCAGAACCCTACTACCCTCCCTATCTCTGTAACCTCCTCCAGCTCCTACAACCCTCCCTATCTCTGTAACATCCTCCAGCCCCTACGAACCCTCCCTATCTCTGAAACCTCCTCCAGCCCCTACAACCCTATTATCTCTGTAACCTCCTCCACCCCCTAAACCCCCCCCTATCTCTGTAACCTCCTCCAGCCCCTACACCCTCCCAATCTCTGTAACCTCCTCCAGCCCCTAACAACCCCTCCCTATCTCTGTAACCTCCTCCAGCCCCTACACCCCTCCCTATCTCTGTAACCTCCTCCAGCCCCTACACCCCTCCCTATCTCTGTAACCTCCTCCAGCCCCTACAACCCTCCCTATCTCTGTAACCTCCTCCAGCCCCTACAACCCTCCCTATCTCTGTAACCTCCTCCAGCCCCAACAACACTCCCTAACTCTGTAACCTCCTCCAGCCCCCTACACCCCTCCCTATCTCTGTAACCTCCTCCAGCCCCTATAAGCCTTCCTATCTCTGTAACCTCCTCCAGCCCCACACCCTCCCTATCTCTGTAACCTCCTCCAGTCCTTACACCCCTCCCTATCTCTGTAAACCTCCTCCACCCCTACACCCCTCCCTATCTCTGTAACCTCCTCCAGCCCCTACACCCCTCCCTATCTCTGTAACCTCCTCCAGATTCCTACAACCCTCCCTATCTCTGTAACCTCCTCCAGCCCATACACCCCTCCCTATCTCTGTAACCTCCTCCAGCTCCTACACCCTCCCTATCTCTGTAACCTCCTCCAGCCCCTACACCCCTCCCTATCTCTGTAACCTCCTCCAGCCCTACAACCTCTCCTATCTCTGTAACCTCCTCCAGCCCCTACACCCCTCCCTATCTCTGTAACCTCCTCCAGCCCCTACACACCTCCCTATCTCTGTAACCTCCTCCAGCCCCTACAACCCTCCCTATCTCTGTAAACTCCTCCAGCCCCTACAACCTCCCTATCTCTGTAACCTCCTCCAGCCCCCCTACACCCTCCCTATCTCTGTAACCTCCTCCACCCTACAACACCCCTCCCTATCTCTGTAAACTCCTCCAGCCCCTACAACCCTCCCTATCTCTGTAACCTCCTCCAGCCCCTACAACCCCCCTATCCCTAACCCCTAACCCAACCAACCCCCTAAATCTCTAACAACCTCCCACCCCAACCAACCCCTCCCCTATCTCTGTAACCTCCTCCAGCCCTACAACCCCCCTATCTCTGTAACCTCCTCCAGCCCCTACACCCTCCCTATCTCTGTAACCTCCTCCAGCCCCTACAACCCTCCCTACTCCTATCTCTGTAACTTCCTCCCTCCAGCCACTACACCCCTCCCTATCTCTGTAACCTCCTCCAGCCCCTACAACCCCTCCCTATCTCTGTAACCTCCTCCAGCCCTACAACCCTCCCTATCTCTGTAACCTCCTCCAGCCACCTACACCCCTTCCGATCTTTGTAATCTCCTCCAGCCCCTATAAACCTCCCTATCGCTGTAACCACCTCCAGCCCCTACACCCTCCCTATCTCTGTAACCTCCTCCAGCCCCTGCAACCCTCCCTATCTCTGTAACTTACTCCAGCCCCTACACCCCTCCCTATCTCTGTAACCTCCTCCAGCCCCTACACCCCTCCCTATCTCTGTAAACTCCTCCAGCCCCTACACCCCTCCCTATCTCTGTAATCACCACAGCCCCTAGACACCTCCCTATCTCTGTAACCTCCTCCAGTCCCTGCAACGCTCCCTATCTCTGTAACCTGCTCCACCCCTACAAACCTCCCAAACTCTGTAACCTGTTCCAGCCCCTAAACCGCTCACTATCTCTGTAACCTCCTCCAGCCCCCCAACACTCCCCCTATCTCTGTAAACTCCTCCAGCCCCTGCACCCCTCCCTATCTCTGTAAACTCCTCCAGCCACTACACCCCACCCAATCTCTGTAACCACCTGCAGCCCCTAAATCCCTCGCTATCGTTGTAACCTCCTCCAGACCCTAAACCCCCTCTCTATCTCTGTAACCTCCTCCAGCCCCTACAACCTCCCTATCTCTGTAACCTCCTCCAGCCCCTAACCCTACCCTATCTCTGTGACCTCCTCCAGACCCTAAACCCCCCCTATCTCTGTAACCTCCTCCAGCCCCTACACCCCTCCCTATCTTTGTAACCTCCTCCAGACCCGTTACCCCTCCCTATCTCTGTAACCCCTCCAGACCCTATACGCCTCCCTATCCCTGTAACCCATCCAGACACTACATCCCTCCTATTTCTGTAACCTCCTCCAGCCCCTACACCCTGCCTATCTCTGTAACCTCCTCCTGCCCCTACACCACTCCCTATCTCTGTAACCTCCTCCAGCCCCTACACCACTCCCTATATCTGTAACCTACTCCAGCCCTACACACCCCCCTATCTCTGTAACCTCCTCCAGCCCCTACAAACCCTCCCTATCTCTGTAACCTCCTCCAGCCCCTACACCCTCCCTATCTCTGTAACCTCCTCCACCCCTACAACCCTCCCTATCTCTGTAACCTCCTCCAGCCCCTACACACCCACCTATCTCTGTAACCTCCTCCAGCCCCTACACCCCTCCCTATCTCTGTAACCTCCTCCAGCCCCTACACCCCTCCCTCTCTCTGTAACCTCCTCCCCTAACACCTAAAACCACCCTCCCTATCTCTGTAACCTCCTCCAGCCCCTACACCCCTCCCTATCTCTGTAACCTCCTCCAGCCCCTACAACCCCTCCCTATCTCTGTAACCTCCTCCAGCCCCTACAACCCTCCCTATCTCTGTAACCTCCTCCAACTCCTACAACCCTCCTATCTCTGTAACCTCCTCCAGCCCCTACACCCCTCCCTATCTCTGTAACCTCCTCCAGCCCCTACAACCCTCCCTATCTCTGTAACCTCCTCCAGCCCCTACAACCCTCCCTATCTCTGTAAACTCCTCCAGCCCCTACAACCCTCCCTATCTCTGTAACCTCCTCCAGCCCCTACAACCCTCCTATCTCTGTAACCTCCTCCAGCCCCTACAACCCCTCCCTATCTCTGTAACCTCCTCCAGCCCCTACAACCCTCCCTATCTCTGTAACCTCCTCCAGCCCTACAACCCTCCCTATCTCTGTAACCTCCTCCAGCCCTACAACCCTCCCTATCTCTGTAACCTCCTCCAGCCCTACAACCCTCCCTATCTCTGTAACCTCCTCCAGCCCTACAACCCTCCTATCTCTGTAACCTCCTCCAGCCCTACAACCCCTCCCTATCTCTGTAACCTCCTCCAGCCCCTACAACCCCTCCCTATCTCTGAATCCTCCTCCACTCACTACAACCCTCCCTATCTCTGTAACCTCCACCAGCCCCTACACCACTCCCTATCTCTGTAACCTCCTCCAGCACCTTACACCCTCCCTATCACTGTAACCTCCTCCAGACCCTAAATCCCTCCCTATCTCTGTAACCTCCTCCAGCCCCTACACCTCTCCCTATCTCTGTAACCTCCTCCAGCCCCTACAACTCTCCCTATCTCTGTAACCTCCTCCAGCCCCTACAACCCTCCCTATCTCTGTAACCTCCTCTAGCCCCTACAACTCTCCCTCTCTCTGTAACCTCCTCCAGGCCCTAAACCCTCCCTATCTCTCTAACCTCCTCCAGCCCCTACACCCCCCCCATCTCTGTAACCTCCTCCAGCCACACCCTCCCTATCTCTGTAACCTCCTCCAGCCCCTACAACCCTCCCTATCTCTGTAACCTCCTCCAGCCCCTACACCCCCTCCCTATCTCTGTAACCTCCTCCAGCCCCTACACCCCTCCCTATCTCTGTAACCTCCTCCAGCCCCTACACCCCTCCCTATCTCTGTAACCTCCTCCAGCCCTAAACCCCTCCCTATCTCTGTAACCTCCTCCAGCCCCTACACCCTCCCTATCTCTGTAACCTCCTCCAGCCCCTACACGCCCCCCTATCTCTGTAACCTCCTCCAGCCCTACAACCCTCCCTATCTCTGTAACCTCCTCCACCCCTACACACCTCCCTATCTCTGTAACCTCCTCCAGCCCCTACAACCCTCCCTATCTCTGTAACCTCCTCCAGCCCCTACACCCCCTCCCTATCTCTGTAACCTCCTCCAGCCCCTACACCCCCTCAATCTCTGTAACCTCCTCCAGCCCCTACACCCCCCCTATCTCTGTAACCTCCTCCAGCCCCTACACCCCTCCCTATCTCTGTAACCTCCTCCAGCCCTACAACCACCCTCCTATCTCTGTAACCTCCTCCAGCCCCTACACCCCTCCCTATCTCTGTAACCTCCTCCAGCCCCTACACCCTCCCTATCTCTGTAACCTCCTCCAGCCCCTACACCCCTCCTATCTCTGTAACCTCCTCCAGCCCCTACAACCCTCCCTATCTCTGTAACCTCCTCCAGCCCCTACACACCCCTCCCTATCTCTGTAACCTCCTCCACCTCCTCCACTCCTACACCCTCCCTATCTCTGTAACCTCCTCCAGCCCCCACACAACCCCTCCCTATCTCTGTAACCTCCTCCAGCCCCTACAACCCTCCCTATCTCTGTAACCTCCTCCAGCCCCTACAACCCTCCCTATCTCTGTAACCTCCTCCAGCCCCTACAACCCTCCCTATCTCTGTAACCTCCTCCAGCCCCTACACCCTCCCTATCTCTGTAACCTCTCCAGCCCCTACACCCCTCCCTATCTGTAACCTCCTCCAGCCCCTACAACCCTCCCTATCTCTGTAACCTCCTCCAGCCCCTACACACCCCTCCCTATCTCTGTAACCTCCTCCAGCCCCTACAACCCCTCCCTATCTCTGTAACCTCCTCCAGGCCCTACACCCCTCCCTATCTCTGTAACCTCCTCCAGCCCTACACCCCTCCCTATCTCTGTAACCTCCTCCAGCCCCTACACCCCTCCTATCTCTGTAACCTCCTCCAGCCCCTACACCCATCCCTATCTCTGTAACCTCCTCCAGCCCCGACACACCTCCCTATCTCTGTAACCTCCTCCAGCCCCTACACTCATCCCTATCTCTGTAACCTCCTCCAGCCCCTACACCCATCCCTATCTCTGAAACCTCCTCCAGCCCAACAACCCTCCCTATCTCTGAAACCTCCTCCAGCCCAACAACCCTCCCTATCTCTGTAACCTCCTCCAGCCCCTACACACCCTCCCTATCTCTGTAACCTCCTCCAGCCCCTACACCCCTCCTTATCTCTGTAACCTCCTCCAGCCCTACAACCCTCCTATCTCTGTAACCTCCTCCAGCCCCTACAACCCTCCCTATCTCTGTAACCTCCTCCAGCCCCTACAACCCTCCCTATCTCTGTAACCTCCTCCAGCCCCTACACCCCCTACACCCCCCCCCCTCCCTATCTCTGTAACCTCCTCCAGCCCCTACACCCCTCCCTATCTCTGTAACCTCCTCCAGCCCCTACAACCCTCCCTATCTCTGTAACCTCCTCCAGCCCCTCAAACCCTCCTGTCTCTGTAACCTCCTCCAGCCCCTACAACCCTCCCTATCTCTGTAACCTCCTCCAGCCTTACAACCCTCCCTATCTCTGTAACCTCCTCCGGCCCCTACACCCCTCCCTATCTCTGTAACCTCCTCCAGC
Organism: Carcharodon carcharias; assembly: GCF_017639515.1. Classification (NCBI taxonomy): domain Eukaryota; kingdom Metazoa; phylum Chordata; class Chondrichthyes; order Lamniformes; family Lamnidae; genus Carcharodon; species Carcharodon carcharias. The sequence continues at coordinate 14,306 of NW_024471119.1, forward strand.
CCCTACACCCCTCCCTATCTCTGTAACCACCTCCAGCCCCTACACCCCTCCCTAACTCTGTAACCTCCTCCAGAACCACTACAACCCCTCCCTATCTCTGTAACCTCCTCCAGCTCCTACACCCCTCCCTATCTCTGTAACCTCCTCCAGCCCCTACACCCCTCCCTATCTCTGTAACCTCCTCCAGCCCCCTACATCCCTCCCTATCTCTGTAACCTCCTCCAGCCCCTACACCACTACCCCCCTCCCTATCTCTCTAACCTCCTCCAGCCCCTACACCACCCCCATGTCTGTAACCTCCTCCAGCCACACTCTCCCTATCTCTGTAACCTCCTCCACCCCAACAACACTCCTGATCTCTGTAACCTCCTCCAGCCACTACACCCCTCCCTCCTATCTCTGTAACCTCCTCCAGCCCCTACACCCCTCCCTATCTCTGTAACCTCCTCCAGCCCCTACAACCAACCCTCCATAACTCTGTAACCTCCTCCAGCCCTACAACCACCCCTCCCAATCTCTGTAACATCCTCCAGCCCCTACAACCCTCCCTATCTCTGTAATCTCCTCCAGCCCCTACACCTCTCCCTATCTCTGGTACCTCCTCCAGACCCTACAAACCTCCCTATCTGTGAACCTCCTCCAGTCCCTAAACGCTACCTATCTCTGTAACCTCCTCCAACCCCCTACACCACACCCTATCTCTGTAACCTCCATCCAGCCCCTACAACCCTCCCTATCTTTGTAACCTCCTCCAGCCCCTACACCCCTCCTATCTCTGTAACCTCCTCCAGCCCCTACAACCTCCCTATCTCTGTAACCTCCTCCAGCCCTACATACAACCCCTCCCTATCTCTGTAACCTCCTCCAGCCCCTGCAACTCCCCTATCTCTGTAACCTCCTCCAGCCCCTACAACCCTCCCTATCTCTGTAACCTCCTCCAGCCCCTACACCCCTCCCTATCTCTGTAACCTCCTCCAGCCCCTACAACCCTCCCTATCTCTGTAACCTCCTCCAGCCCTACAACCCTCCCTATCTCTGTAACCTCCTCCAGCCCCTACAACCCTCCCTATCTCTGTAACCCCTCCAGCCCTACCCCCTCCCTATCTCTGTAACCTCCTCCAGCCCCTACACCCCTCCCTATCTCTGTAACCTCCTCCAGCCCCTACACCCCTCCCTATCTCTGTAACCTCCTCCAGCCCCTACACCCCTCCCTATCTCTGTAACCTCCTCCAGCCCCTACACCCTCCCTATCTCTGAAACCTCCTCCAGCCCCTACAACCCTCCCTATCTCTGTAACCTCCTCCAGCCCCTACAACCCTCCCTATCTCTGTAACCTCCTCCAGCCCTACAACCCTCCCTATCTCTGTAACCTCCTCCACCCCTACAACCCTCCCTATCTCTGTAACCTCCTCCAGCCCCTACACCCCTCCCTATCTCTGTAACCTCCTCCAGCCCCTACAACCCTCCCTATCTCTGTAACCTCCTCCAGCCCCTACAACCTCCCTATCTCTGTAACCTCCTCCAGCCGCTACACCCCTCCCTAACTCTGAAACCTCCTCCAGCCCAACAACCCTCCCTATCTCTGTAACCTCCTGCAGCCCCTACACACCCTCCCTATTTCTGTAACCTCCTCCAGCCCCTACACACCCTCGCTATCTCTGTAACCTCCTCCAGCCCCTACACCCCTCCCTATCTCTGTAACCTCCTCCAGCCCCTACACCCCTCCCTATCTCTGTAACCTCCTCCAGACCCTACACCCCTCCCTATCTCTGTAACCTCCTCCAGCCCCTACACCCCTCCCTATCTCTGTAACCTCCTCCAGCCCCTACACCACCCTCCCTATCTCTGTAACCTCCTCCAGCCCCTACACCCCTCCCTATCTCTGTAACCTCCTCCAGCCCTACACCCTCCCTAACTCTGTAACCTCCTCCAGCCCCTACACCCCTCCCTATCTCTGTAACCTCCTCCATCCCTACAACCCTCCTATCTCTGTAACCTCCTCCAGCCCTACAACCCCTCCCTATCTTTAACCTCCTCCAGCCCCTACACCCTCCCTATCTCTGTAACATCCTCCAGCCCCTACAAACCTCCCTATTTCTGTAACCTCCTCCAGCCCTACAACCCTCCCTATCTCTGTAACCTCCTCCAGCCCCTACATCCCTCCCTATCCCTGTAACCTCCTCCAGCCCCTACACCCCTCAAAATCTCTGTAACCTCCTCCAGCCCCTACAATCCTCCCTATCTCTGTAACCTCCTCCAGCCCCTACCCCACTCTCCCAATCTGTAACCTCCTCCAGCCCCTACAACCCTCCCTATCTCTGTAACCTCCTCCAGCCCTACACACCCTCCCTATCTCTGTAACCTCCTCCAGCCCCTACACCCCTCCCTATCTCTGTAACCTCCTCCAGCCCTACACCCCTCCCTATCTCTGTAACCTCCTCCACCCCTACACCCCTCCCTATCTCTGAAACCTCCTCCAGCCCAACAACCCTCCCTATCTCTGTAACCTCCTCCAGCCCCTACACACCCTCCCTATCTCTGTAACCTCCTCCAGCCCCTACACCCCTCCCTATCTCTGTAACCTCCTCCAGCCCTTACACCCCTCCCTATCTCTGTAACCTCCTCCAGCCTCCAATTCACTCCCTATCTCTGTAACCTCCTCCAGCCTCTACACCCCTCCCTATCTCTGTAACCTCCTCCAGCCCCTACAACCCTCCCTATCTCTGTAACCTCCTCCAGCCCCTACACCCCTCCCTATCTCTGTAACCTCCTCCAGCCCCTACACCCTCCCTATCTCTGTAACCTCCTCCAGCCCCTACAACCCTCCCTATCTCTGTAACCTCCTCCAGCCCCTACACCTCCCTAATCTGTAACCTCCTCCAGCCCCTACACCCCCCTATCTCTGTAACCCCTCCAGCCCCTACAACCCCTCCCTATCTCTGTAACCTCCTCCAGCCCCTACAACCCCCCCTATCTCTGTAACCTCCTCCAGCCCCTACAACCCTCCCTATCTCTGTAACCTCCTCCAGCCCCTACAACCTCCCTATCTCTGTAACCTCCTCCAGCCCCTACACCCTCCCTATCTCTGTAACCTCCTCCAGCCCTTACAACCCTCCCTATCTCTGTAACCTCCTCCAGCCCCTACACCCCTCCCTATCTCTGTAACCTCCTCCAGCCCCTACACCCCTCCCTATCTCTGTAACCTCCTCCAGCCCCTACACCCCTCCCTATCTCTGTAACCTCCTCCAACCCACATGCCCCTCCCTATCTCTGTAACCTCCTCCAGCCCCTACACCCTCCCTATCTCTGTAACCTCCTCCAGCCCTACACCCCTCCCTATCTCTGTAACCTCCTCCAGCCCTACAACCCTCCCTATCTCTGTAACCTCCTCCAGCCCCTACACCACCCTCCCTATCTCTGTAACCTCCTCCAGCCCTACACCCCTCCCTATCTCTGTAACCTCCTCCAGCCCCTACAACCCTCCCTATCTCTGTAACCTCCTCCAGCCCCTACACCCCTCCCTATCTCTGTAACCTCCTCCAGCCCCTACAACCCTCCCTATCTCTGTACCTCCTCCAGTCTCTACAATCCCCCCTATCTCTGTAACCTCCTCCAGCCCCTACAACCCTCCCTATCTCTGTAACCTCCTCCAGCCCTTACACCCCCTCCCTATCTGTAACCTCTCCAGCCCTACACCCCTCCCTATCTCTGTAACCTCCTCCAGCCCCTACACCCCTCCCTATCTCTGTAACCTCCTCCAGCCCCTACACCCCTCCCTATCTCTGTAACCTCCTCCAGCCCCTACACCCTCCCTATCTCTGTAACCTCCTCCAGCCCCTACACCCCTCCCTATCTCTGTAACCTCCTCCAGCCCCTACACCCCTTCCTATCTCTGTAACCTCCTCCAGACCCTACACCCCTCCCTATCTCTGTAACCTCCTCCAGCCCCTACACCCCTCCCTATCTCTGTAACCTCCTCCAGCCCCTACAACCCTCCCTATCTCTGTAACCTCCTCCAGCCCTACAACCTCCCTATCTCTGTAACCTCCTCCAGCCCCTACAACCCTCCCTATCTCTGTAACCTCCTCCAGCCCCTACACCCCTCCCTATCTCTGTAACCTCCTCCAGCCCCTACAACCCTCCCTATCTCTGTAACCTCCTCCAGCCCCTACAACCCTCCCTATCTCTGTAACCTCCTCCAGCCCTTACAACCCTCCCTATCTCTGTAACCTCCTCCAGCCCCTACACCCCTCCCTATCTCTGTAACCTCCTCCAGCCCCTACACCCCTCCCTATCTCTGTAACCTCCTCCAGCCCTACACCCCCTCCTATCTCTGTAACCTCCTCCAGCCCCTACACCCCTCCCTATCTCTGTAACCTCCTCCAGCCCCTACACCCTCCCTATCTCTGTAACCTCCTCCAGCCCCTACACCCCTCCCTATCTCTGTAACCTCCTCCAGCCCCTACAACCCTCCCTATCTCTGTAACCTCCTCCAGCCCCTACACCCCTCCCTATCTCTGTAACCTCCTCCAGCCCCTACAACCCTCCCTATCTCTGTAACCTCCTCCAGCCCCTACACCCCTCCCTATCTCTGTAACCTCCTCCAGCCCCCTACAACCCTCCCTATCTCTGTAACCTCCTCCAGCCCCTACAACCTCCCTATCTCTGTAACATCCTCCAGCCCCTACACCCCTCCCTATCTCTGTAACCTCCTCCAGCCCCTACACCCCTCCCTATCTCTGTAACCTCCTCCAGCCCCTACACCCCTCCCTATCTCTGTAACCTCCTCCAGCCCCTACACCCCTCCCTATCTCTGTAACCTCCTCCAGCCCCTACACCCCTCCCTATCTCTGTAACCTCCTCCAGCCCTACACCCTCCCTATCTCTGTAACCTCCTCCAGCCCCTACACCCCTCCCTATCTCTGTAACCTCCTCCATCCCCTACAACCCCTCCCTATCTCTGTAACCTCCTCCAGCCCCTACACCCCTCCCTATCTCTGTAACCTCCTCCAGCCCCTACAACCCTCCCTATCTCTGTAACCTCCTCCAGCCTCTAAACCCCTCCCTATCTCTGTAACCTCCTCCAGCCCCTACAACCCTCCCTATCTCTGTAACCTCCTCCAGCCCCTACAACCCTCCCTATCTCTGTAACCTCCTCCAGCCCCTACAACCCTCCCTATCTCTGTAACCTCCTCCAGCCCCTACAACCCTCCCTATCTCTGTAACCTCCTCCAGCCCCTACACCCCTCCCTATCTCTGTAACCTCCTCCAGCCCCTACAACCCTCCCTATCTCTGTAACCTCCTCCCCGCCTACACGCCTCCCTATCTCTGTTGCCTCCTCCAACCACCTACACCCCTCCCTATCTCTGTAACCTCCTCCAGCCCCCTACACCCCTCCCTATCTCTGTAACCTCCTCCAGCCCCTACACCCCTCCCTATCTCTGTAACCTCCTCCAGCCACTACATCCCTCCCTATCTCTCTAACCTCCTCCAGCCCCACGACTCTCCCTATCCCTGTAACCTCCTCCAGCCCCTACAACCTCCCTATCTCTGTAACCTCCTCCAGCCCCTACAACCCTCCCTATCTCTGTAACCTCCTCCAGCCCCTACACCCCTCCCTATCTCTGTAACCTCCTCCAGCCCCTACACCCCTCCCTATCTCTGTAACCTCCTCCAGCCCCTACAACCCCTCCCTATCTCTGTAACCTCCTCCAGCCCCTACACCACCCTCCCTATCTCTGTAACCTCCTCCAGCCCCTACACCCCTCCCTATCTCTGTAACCTCCTCCAGCCCCTACACCCTCCCTATCTCTGTAACCTCCTCCAGCCCCTACACCCCTCCCTATCTCTGTAACCTCCTCCAGCCCCTACAACCCTCCCTATCTCTGTAACCTCCTCCAGCCCCTACACCCCTCCCTATCTCTGTAACCTCCTCCAGCCCCTACACCCTCCCTATCTCTGTAACCTCCTCCAGCCCCTACACCCCTCCCTATCTCTGTAACCTCCTCCAGCCCTACAACCCTCCCTATCTCTGTAACCTCCTCCAGCCCCTACAACCCTCCCTATCTCTGTAACCTCCTCCAGCCCCTACACCCCTCCCTATCTCTGTAACCTCCTCCAGCCCCTACACCCTCCCTATCTCTGTAACCTCCTCCAGCCCCTACACCCCTCCCTATCTCTGTAACCTCCTCCAGCCCCTACACCCCTCCCTATCTCTGTAAATTCCTCCAGAGCCTACACCCCTCCCTATCTCTGTAACCTCCTCCAGCCCCTACACCCTCTCCCAATCTCTGTAACCTCCTCCAGCCCCTACACCCCTCCCTATCTCTGTAACCTCCTCCAGCCCCTACAACCCTCCCTATCTCTGTAACCTCCTCCAGCCCCTACACCCCCTCCCTATCTCTGTAACCTCCTCCAGCCCTACAACCCTCCCTATCTCTGTAACCTCCTCCAGCCCCTACACCCCTCCCTATCTCTGTAACCTCCTCCAGCCCCTACACCCCTCCCTATCTCTGTAACCTCCTCCAGCCCCTACACCCCTCCCTATCTCTGTAACCTCCTCCAGCCCCTACACCCCTCCCTATCTCTGTAACCTCCTCCAGACCCTACACCCCTCCCTATCTCTGTAACCTCCTCCAGCACCGACACCCCCTCCCTATCTCTGTAACCTCCTCCAGCCCCCTACACCCTCCCTATCTCTGTAACCTCCTCCAGCCCCTACACCCTCTCTATCTCTGTAACCTCCTCCAGCCCCTACACCCTCCCTATCTCTGTAACCTCCTCCAGCCCCTACAACCCTCCCTATCTCTGTAACCTCCTCCAGCCCCTACACCCTCCCTATCTCTGTAACCTCCTCCAGCCCCTACACCCTCCCTATCTCTGTAACCTCCTCCAGCCCCTACAACCCTCCCTATCTCTGTAACCTCCTCCAGCCCCTACAACCCTCCCTATCTCTGTAACCTCCTCCAGCCCCTACAACCCTCCCTATCTCTGTAACCTCCTCCAGCCCCTACACCCCTCCCTATCTCTGTAAACTCCTCCAGCCCCTACAACCCTCCCTATCTCTGTAACCTCCTCCAGCCCCTACAACCCTCCCTATCTCTGTAACCTCCTCCAGCCACTACAACCCTCCCTATCTCTGTAACCTCCTCCAGCCCCTACAACCCTCCCTATCTCTGTAACCTCCTCCAGCCCTTACAACCCTCCCTATCTCTGTAACCTCCTCCAGCCACTACACCCCTCCCTATCTCTGTAACCTCCTCCAGCCCCTACAACCCTCCCTATCTCTGTAACCTCCTCCAGCCCCTACACCCCTCCCTATCTCTGTAACCTCCTCCAGCCCCTACACCCTCCCTATCTCTGTAACCTCCTCCAGCCCCTACACCCTCCCTATCTCTGTAACCTCCTCCAGCCCCTACACCCCTCCCTATCTCTGTAACCTCCTCCAGCCCCTACAACCCTCCCTATCTCTGTAACCTCCTCCAGCCCCTACACCCCTCCCTATCTCTGTAACCTCCTCCAGCCCCTACACCCCTCCCTATCTCTGTAACCTCCTCCAGCCCCTACACCCTCCCTATCTCTGTAACCTCCTCCAGCCCCTACACCCTCCCTATCTCTGTAACCTCCTCCAGCCCCTACAACCTCCCTATCTCTGTAACCTCCTCCAGCCCCTACACCCTCCCTATCTCTGTAACCTCCTCCAGCCCTACACCCCTCCCTATCTCTGTAACCTCCTCCAGCCCCTACACCCCTCCCTATCTCTGTAACCTCCTCCAGCCCCTACACCCCTCCCTATCTCTGTAACCTCCTCCAGCCCCTACACCACCCTCCCTATCTCTGTAACCTCCTCCAGCCCCTACACCCCTCCCTATCTCTGTAACCTCCTCCAGCCCTACACCCTCCCTATCTCTGTAACCTCCTCCACCCCTACACCCCTCCCAATCTCTGTAACCTCCTCCAGCCCCTACAACCCTCCCTATCTCTGTAACCTCCTCCAGCCCATACACCCCTCCCTATCTCTGTAACCTCCTCCAGCCCCTACACCCCTCCCTATGTCTGTAACCTCCTCCTACCCCTACAACCCCTCCCTATCTCTGTAACCTCCTCCAGCCCCTACACCCCTCCCTATGTCTGTAACCTCCTCCTACCCCTACAACCCCTCCCTATCTCTGTAACCTCCTACAGCCCCTACTCCCCTCCCTATCTCTGTAACCTCCTCCAGCCCCTAAACCCCCTCCCTATCTCTGTAACCTCCTCCAGCCCCTACACCCCTCCCTATCTCTGTAACCTCCTCCAGCCCCTACACCCCTCCCTATCTCTGTAACCTCCTCCAGCCCCTACACCCCTCCCTATCTCTGTAACCTCCTCCAGCCCCTACAACCCTCCCTATCTCTGTAACCTCCTCCAGCCCCTACACCCCCCCCCTCCCTATCTCTGTAACCTCCTCCAGCCCCTACACCCCTCCCTATCTCTGTTACCTCCTCCAGCCCTACAACCCTCCCTATCTCTGTAACCTCCTCCAGCCCCTACACCTCCCTATCTCTGTAACCTCCTCCAGCCCTACACCCCTCCCTATCTCTGTAACCTCCTCCAGCCCTACAACCCCTCCCTATCTCTGTAACCTCCTCCAGCCCCTACAACCCTCCCTATCTCTGTAACCTCCTCCAGCCCCTACAACCCTCCCTATCTCTGTAACCTCCTCCAGCCCCTACAACCCTCCCTATCTCTGTAACCTCCTCCAGCCCCTACAACCCTCCCTATCTCTGTAACCTCCTCCAGCCCTACAACCCTCCCTATCTCTGTAACCTTTCCCAGCCCCTACACCCATCCCTATCTCTGTAACCTCCTCCAGACCCCTACACGCCTCCCTATCTCTGTAACCTCCTCCAGCCCCTACACCCCTCCCTATCTCTGTAACCTCCTCCAGCCCCTACACCCCTCCCTATCTCTGTAACCTCCTCCAGCCCCTACACCCTCCCTATCTCTGTAACCTCCTCCAACCCCTACACCCCTCCCTATCTCTGTAACCTCCTCCAGCCCAACAACCCTCCCTATCTCTGTAAACTCCTCCAGCCCCTACACACCCTCCCTATCTCTGTAACCTCCTCCAGCCCCTACACCCCTCCCTATCTCTGTAACCTCCTCCAGCCCCTACAACCCTCCCTATCTCTGTAACCTCCTCCAGCCCGTACGACCCTCCCTATCTCTGTAACCTCCTCCAGCCCCTACGCCCTCCGTATCTCTGTAACCTCCTCCAGCCGCTACACACCTCCCTATCTCTGTAACGTCCTCCAGCCCCTACAACCCTACCTATCTCTGTAACCTCCTGCAACACTTACGACCCTCCCTATCTCTGTAACCTCCTCCAGCCCCTACAACCCTCCCTATCTCTGTAACCTCCTCCAGCCCCTACACCCCTCCTATCTCTGTAACCTCCTCCAGCCCCTACACCCCTCCCTATCTCTGTAACCTCCTCCAGCCCCTACACCCTCCCTATCTCTGTAACCTCCTCCAGCCCCTACACACCCTCCCTATCTCTGTAACCTCCTCCAGCCCTACAACCCTCCCTATCTCTGTAACCTCCTCCAGCCCCTACAACCCTCCCTATCTCTGTAACCTCCTCCAGCCCCTACAACCCTCCTTATCTCTGTAACCTCCTCCAGCCCCTACACCCCTCCCTATCTCTGTAACCTCCTCCAGCCCCTACACCCTCCCTATCTCTGTAACCTCCTCCAGCCCCTACAACCCTCCCTATCTCTGTAACCTCCTCCAGCCCCTACAACCTCCCTATCTCTGTAACCTCCTCCAGCCCTACAACCCTCCCCTATCTCTGTAACCTCCTCCAGCCCCTACACCCCTCCCTATCTCTGTAACCTCCTCCAGCCCCTACAACCCTCCCTATCTCTGTAACCTCCTCCAGCCCCTACAACCCTCCCTATCTCTGTAACCTCCTCCAGCCCTTACAACCCTCCCTATCTCTGTAACCTTCTCCAGCACGTACACCCCTCCCTATCTCTGTAACCTCCTCCAGCCCCTACACCCTCCCAATCTCAGTAACTTCATCCAGCCCCTACACCCGTCCCTATCTCTGTAACCTCCTCCAGCCCCTACAACCCTCCCTATCTCTGTAACCTCCTCCAGCCCCTACACCCCTCCCTATCTCTGTAACCTCCTCCAGCCCCTACACCCCTCCCTATCTCTGTAACCTCCTCCAGATGCCTACAACCCTCCCTATCTCTGTAACCTCCTCTAGCCCCTAAAAACCCACCCTATCTCTGTAACCTCTTCCAGCCCCTACAACACTCCCTATCTCTGAAAACTCCTCTCGCCCCTAAAAACCCTCCCTATCTCTGTAACCTCTCCAGCCCCTAAAAACCCTCCCTATCTCTGTAAACTCCTCCAGCTCTTACACCCCTCCCTATCTCTGTAACCTCCTCCAGCGCTTACAACCATACCTATCTTTGTAACCTCCTCCAGCCCCCTATACCCCTCCCTATCTCTGTAACCTCCTCCAGCCCCTACACCCCTCCCTATCTCTGTAACCTCCTCCAGCCCCTACACCCCTCCCTATCTCTGTAACCTCCTCCAGCCCCTACACCCCTCCCTATCTCTGTAACCTCCTCCAGCCCCTACACACCCTCCCTATCTCTGTAACCTCCTCCAGCCCCTACAACCCCTCCCTATCTCTGTAACCTCCTCCAGCCCTACACCCTCCCTATCTCTGTAACCTCCTCCAGCCCCTACAACCCTCCCTATCTCTGTAACCTCCTCCAGCCCCTACAACCCTCCCTATCTCTGTAACCTCCTCCAGCCCCTACACCCCTCCCTATCTCTGTAACCTCCTCCAGCCCTTACAACCCTCCCTATCTCTGTAACCTCCTCCAGCCCCTAAAAACATTCCCTATCTCTGTAACCTCCTCCAGACTCTACACCCCTCCCTATCTCTGTAACCTCCTCCAGCCCCTACACCCGACCCTATTTCTGTAACCTCCTCCAGCCCCTCCACCCCTCCCTATCTCTGTAACCTCCTCCAGCCCCTACACACCCTCCCTATCTCTGTAACCTGCTCCAGCTGCTAAAACCCTCCCTATCTCTGTAACCTCCTCCAAACCCTACCCCCTCCCTATCTCTGTAACCTCCTCCAGCATCTACACACCTTCCTATCTCTGTAACCTCCTCCAGCCCCTACACCCCTCCCTATCTCTGTAACCTCCTCCAGCCCCTACACCCCTCCCTATCTCTGTAACCTCCTCCAGCCCCTACACCCCTCCCTATCTCTGTAACCTCCTCCAGCCCCTACACCCCTCCCTATCTCTGTAACCTCCTCCAGCCCCTACACCCCTCCCTATCTCTGTAACCTCCTCCAGCCCTACAACCCTCCCTATCTCTGTAACCTCCTCCAGCCCCTACACCCCTCCCTATCTCTGTAACCTCCTCCAGCCCCTACACCCTCCCTATCTCTGTAACCTCCTCCAGCCCCTACACCCCTCCCTATCTCTGTAACCTCCTCCAGCCCCTACACACCTCCCTATCTCTGTAACCTCCTCCAAACCCTTCAGCACTCCCTATCTCTGTAACCTCCTCCAGCCCCTACACCCCTCCCTATCTCTGTAACCTCCTCCAGCTCTTACAACCCTCCCTATCTCTGTAACCTCCTCCACCCCTACACCCCTCCCTATCTCTGTAACCTCCTCCAGCCCAACAACCCTCCCTATCTCTGTAACCTCCTCCAGTCCCCTACAAACCTCCATATCTCTGTAACCTCCTCCAGTCCCTACAACCCTCCCTATCTCTGTAACCTCCTCCAACCTCCTACACCCCTCCCTATTTCTGTAACCTCCATCCAGACCCTACAACCCTCCCTATCTTAAAAAACCTCCTCCAGCCCCTACAACCCTCCCTATCTCTGTAACCTCCTCCAGCCCACAACCCCTCCCTATCAATGTAAACTTCTCCAGCCCCTACACCCCTCCCTATCTCTGTAACCTCCTCCAGCCCCTACACCCCTCCCTATCTCTGTAACCTCCTCCAGCCCCTACACCCCTCCCTATCTCTGTAACCTCCTCCAGCCCCTACACCCCTCCCTATCTCTGTAAACTCCTCCAGCCCCTACACCCCCCCTCCCTATCTCTGTAACCTCCTCCAGCCCCTACACCCTCCCTATCTCTGTAACCTCCTCCAGCCCCTACACCCCTCCCTATCTCTGTAACCTCCTCCAGCCCCAAACACCCTTCCTTATCTCTGTTACCTCCTCTGGCACCTACAATCCACCCTATCTCTGTAACCTCCTCCAGCCCCTACACCCTCCCTATCTCTGTAACCTCCTCCAGCCCCTACACCCCTCCCTATCTCTGTAACCTCCTCCAGCCCCTACAACCCTCCCTATCTCTGTAACCTCCTCCAGCCCCTACACCCCTCCCTATCTCTGTAACCTCCTCCAGACCCTACAACCCTCCCTATCTCTGTAACCTCCTCCAGCCCTACAACCCTCCCTATCTCTGTAACCTCCTCCAGCCCCTACACCTCCCTATCTCTGTAACCTCCTCCAGCCCCTACACCCTCCCTATCTCTGTAACCTCCTCCAGCCCTACACCCCTCCCTATCTCTGTAACCTCCTCCAGCCCCTACAACCCTCCCTATCTCTGTAACCTCCTCCAGCCCCTACAACCCTCCCTATCTCTGTAACCTCCTCCAGCCCTACACCCTTCCCTATCTCTCTAACCTCCTCCAGTCTCTACACCCTCCCTATCTCTGTAACCTCCTCCAGTCTCTACAACCCTCCCTATCTCTGTAACCTCCTCCAGCCCCTACACCCCTCCCTATCCTTGTAACCTCCTCCAGCCCCTACACACCTCCCTATCTCTGTAACCTCCTCCAGCCCCTACACCACTCCCTATCTCTGTAACCTCCTCCAGCCCCTACACCCCCCCCAATCTCTGTAACCTCCTCCAGCCCCTACACACTCCCTATCTCTGTAACCTCCTCCAGCCCCGACACCCCTCCCTATCCCTATAACCTCCTCCAGCCCCTACAACCCTCCCTATCTCTGTAACCTCCTTCAGCCCCTACACCACCTCCCTATCTCTGTAACCTCCTCCAGCCCCTACACCCCTCCCTATCTCTGTAACCTCCTCCAGCCCCTACACCCATCCCTATCTCTGTAACCTCCTCCAGCCCCTACACCCCTCCCTATCTCTGTAACCTCCTCCAGCCCCTACACCCTCCCTATCTCTGTAACCTCCTCCAGCCCCTACACCCTCCCTATCTCTGTAACCTCCTCCAGCCCCTACAACCCTCCCTATCTCTGTAACCTCCTCCAGCCCTACACCCCTCCCTATCTCTGTAACCACCTCCAGCCCCTACACGACTCCCTATCTCTGTAACCTCCTCCAGACCCTACACGCCCCCCTATCTCTGTAACCTCCTCCAGCCCCTACAAACCTCCCTATCTCTGTACCTCCTCCAGCCCCTACACCCTCCCTATCTCTGTAACCTCCTCCAGCCCCTACACCCCTCCCTATCTCTGTATCCTACTGCAGACCTACAACCCTCCCTATCTCTGTAACCTCCTCCAGCCCCTACACCCCTCCCTATCTCTGTAACCTCCTCCAGCCCCTACACCCTCCCTATCTCTGTAACCTCCTCCAGCCCCTACAACCCTCCCTATCTCTGTAACCTCCTCCGGCCCTACAACCTCCCTATCTCTGTAACCTCCTCCAGCCCCTACAACCCTCCCTATCTCTGTAACCTCCTCCAGACCCCTACACCCTCCCTATCTCTGTAACCTCCTCCAGCCCCTACAACCCTCCCTATCTCTGTAACCTCCTCCAGCCCCTACAACCCTCCTATCTCTGTAACCTCCTCCAGCCCCTACAACCCTCCCTATCTCTGTAACCTCCTCCAGCCCCTACACTCCTCCCTATCTCTGTAACCTCCTCCAGCCCCTACACCCCTCCCTATCTCTGTAACCTCCTCCAGCCCCTACACCCCTCCCTATCTCTGTAACCTCCTCCAGCCCCTACACCCCTCCCTATCTCTGTAACCTCCTCCAGCCCCTACACCCCTCCCTATCTCTGTAACCTCCTCCAGCCCCTACAACCCTCCCTATCTCTGTAACCTCCTCCAGCCCCTACAACCTCCCTATCTCTGTAACCTCCTCCAGCCCCTACACCCCTCCCTATCTCTGTAACCTCCTCCAGCCGCTAAAACCCTCCCTATCTCTGTAACCTCCTCCAGCCCCTACACCCCTCCCTATCTCTGTAACCTCCTCCAGCCCCTACACCCTCCCTATCTCTGTAACCTCCTCCAGCCCCTACACCCCTCCCTATCTCTGTAACCTCCTCCAGCATCTTCAACCCTCCCTATCTCTGTAACCTCCTCCAGCCCTACACCCCTCCCTATCTCTGTAACCTCCTCCAGCCCCTACACCACTCGCTATCTCTGTAACCTCCTCCAGCCCCTACAACCCTCCCTATCTCTGTAACCTCCTCCAGCCCCTACAACCTCCCTATCTCTGTAACCTCCTCCAGCCCCTACAACCCCCCTATCTCTGTAACCTCCTCCAGCCCTACCACCCTCCCTATCTCTGTAACCTCCTCCAGCCCCTACGACCCTCCCTATCTCTGTAACCACCTGCAGCCTCTACAACCCTCCCTACTCTGTAACCTCCTCCAGCCCCTACAACCCTCCCTATCTCTGTAACCTCCTCCAGCCCCTACAACACTCCCTATCTCTGTAACCTCCTCCAGCCCCTACACCCCTCCCTATCTCTGTAACCTCCTCCAGCCCCTACACCCCTCCCTATCTCTGTAACCTCCTCCAGCCCCTACACCCCTCCCTATCTCTGTAACCTCCTCCAGCCCCTACAACCCCTCCCTATCTCTGTAACCTCCTTCAGCCCCTACACCACTCCCTATCTGTGTAACCTCCTCCAGCCCCTACACCCTCCCTATCTCTGTAACCTCCTCCAGCCCTTACACCCCTCCCTATTCTGTAACTTCCTCCAGCCCCTAAATCCCTCCCTATCTCTGTAACCCCCTACAACCCCTACACCCTCCCTATCTCTGTAACCTCCTCCAGCACCTAAACCCCTCCCTATCTCTGTAACTTCCTCCAGTCCCTACGACCCTCCCTATCTCTGTAACCTCCTAAAGCCCTACATCCCTCCCTATCTCGGTAACCTCCTCCAGCCCCTACAACCCTCCCTATCTCTGTAACCTCCTCCAGCCCCTACACCCCTCTCTATCTCTGTAACCTCCTCCAGCCCCTACACCCCTCCCTATCTCTGTAACCTCCTCCAGCCCCTACACCCCTCCCTATCTCTGTAACCTCCTCCAGCCCCTACACCCCTCCCTATCTCTGTAACCTCCTCCAGCCCCTACACCACCCTCCCTATCTCTGTAACCTCCTCCAGCCCCTACACCCCTCCCTATCTCTGTAACCTCCTCCAGCCCTACACCCTCCCTATCTCTGTAACCTCCTCCCGCCCCTACACCCCTCCCTATCTCTGTAACCTCCTCCAGCCCCTACAACCCTCCCTATCTCTGTAACCTCCTCCAGCCCTTACACCCTCCCTATCTCTGTAACCTCCTCCAGCCCCTACACCCCTCCCTATCTCTGTAACCTCCTCCAGCCCATACACCCCTCCCTATCTCTGTAACCTCCTCCAGCCCCTACACCCCTCCCTATCTCTGTAACCTCCTCCAGCCCCTACACCCCTCCCTATCTCTGTAACCTCCTCCAGCCCCTACACCCCTCCCTATCTCTGTAACCTCCTCCAGCCCCTACACCACCCTCCCTATCTCTGTAACCTCCTCCAGCCCCTACACCCCTCCCTATCTCTGTAACCTCCTCCAGCCCCAACACCCCTCCCTATCTCTGTAACCTCCTCCAGCCCCTACACCCCTCCCTATCTCTGTAACCTCCTCCAGCCCTACAACCCTCCCTATCTCTGTAACCTCCTCCAGCCCTACACCCCTCCCTATCTCTGTAACCTCCTCCAGCCCCTACACCCCTCCCTATCTCTGTAACCTCCTCCAGCCCCTACAACCCTCCCTATCTCTGTAACCTCCTCCAGCCCATACACCTCCCTATCTCTGTAACCTCCTCCAGCCCCTACACCCCTCCCTATCTCTGTAACCTCCTCCAGCCCCTACAACCCTCCCTATCTCTGTAACCTCCTCCAGCCCCTACAACCCTCCCTATCTCTGTAACCTCCTCCAGCCCCTACAACCCTCCCTATCTCTGTAACCTCCTCCAGCCCCTACAACCCTCGCTATCTCTGTAACCTCCTCCAGCTCCTATACCCTCCCTATCTCTGTAACCTCCTCCAGCCCTTACAACCCTCCCTATCTCTGTAACCTCCTCCAGCACCTACACCCCTCCCTATCTCTGTAACCTCCTCCAGCCCCTACACCCCTCCCTATCTCTGTAACCTCCTCCAGCCCCTACACCCCTCCCTATCTCTGTAACCTCCTCCAGCCCCTACACCCCCCCTTCTCTGTAACCTCCTCCAGCCCCTACAAACCTCCCTATCTCTGTAACCTCCTCCAGCCCCTACACCCCTCCCTATCTCTGTAACCTCCTCCAGCCCCTACAACCCTCCCTATCTCTGTAACCTCCTCCAGCCCCTACACCCCTCCCTATCTCTGTAACCTCCTCCAGCCCCTACAACCCTCCCTATCTCTGTAACCTCCTCCAGCCCCTACAACCCCTCCCTATCTCTGTAACCTCCTCCAGCCCTACAACCCTCCCTATCTCTGTAACATCCTCCAGCCCCTACACCACCCTCCCTATCTCTGTAACCTCCTCCAGCCCCTACACCCCTCCCTATCTCTGTAACCTCCTCCAGCCCCTACAACCCTCCCTATCTCTGTAACCTCCTCCAGCCCCTACACCCCTCCCTATCTCTGTAACCTCCTCCAGCCCCTACAACCCTCCCTATCTCTGTAACCTCCTCCAGCCCCTACACCCCTCCCTATCTCTGTAACCTCCTCCAGCCCCTACAACCCTCCCTATCTCTGTAACCTCCTCCAGCCCCTACACCCCTCCCTATCTCTGTAACCACCTCCAGCCCCTACACCCCTCCCTATCTCTGTAACCTCCTCCAGCCCCTACACCCCTCCCTATCCCTGTAACCTCCTCCAGCCCCTACACCCCTCCCTATCTCTGTAACCTCCTCCAGCCCCTACAACCCTCCCTATCTCTGTAACCTCCTCCAGCCCCTACAACCCTCCCTATCTCTGTAACCTCCTCCAGCCCCTACAACCCTCCCTATCTCTGTAACCTCCTCCAGCCCCTACAACCCTCCCTATCTCTGTAACCTCCTCCAGCCCCTACAACCTCCCTATCTCTGTAACCTCCTCCAGCCCCTACAACCCTCCCTATCTCTGTAACCTCCTCCAGCCCTACACCCCTCCCTATCTCTGTAACCTCCTCCAGGCGCTACAACCCTCCCTATCTCTGTAACCTCCTCCAGCCCCTAAACCCCTCCCTATCTCTGTAACCTCCTCCAGCCCTTACAACCCTCCCTATCTCTGTAACCTCCTCCAGCCCCTACACCCCTCCCTATCTCTGTAACCTCCTCCAGCCCCTACACCCCTCCCTATCTCTGTAACCTCCTCCAGCCCCTACACCCCTCCCTATCTCTGTAACCTCCTCCAGCCCCTGCGACCCTCCCTATCTCTGTAACCTCCTCCAGTCCATACGACCATCCCTATCTCTGAAACCTCCTCCAGCCCCTACACCCTCCCTATCTCTGTAACCTCCTCCAGCCCCTACAACCCTCCTTATCTCTGTAACCTCCTCCAGCCCCTACACCCCTCCCTATCTCTGTAACCTCCTCCAGCCCCTACAACCCTCCCTATCTCTGTAACCTCCTCCAGCCCCTACACCCCTCCCTATCTCTGTAACCTCCTCCAGCCTGTACAACCCTCCCTATCTCTGTAACCTCCTCCAGCCCCTTCATCCTCCCTATCTCTGTAACCTCCTCCAGCCCCTACACCCCTCCCTATCTCTGTAACCTCCTCCAGCCCCTACACCCCTCCCTATCTCTGTAACCTCCTCCAGCCCCTACACCCCTCCCTATCTCTGTAACCTCCTCCAGCCCCTACACCCCTCCCTATCTCTGTAACCTCCTCCAGCCCCTACACCCCTCCCTATCTCTGTAACCTCCTCCAGCCCCTACATCCTCCCTATCTCTGTAACCTCCTCCAGCCCCTACACCCCTCCCTATCTCTGTAACCTCCTCCAGCCCTACAACCCCCTTATCTCTGTAAACTCCTCCAGCCCCTACACCCCTCCCTATCTCTGTAACGTCATCCAGCCACTACAACCTCCCTATCTCTGTAACCTCCTCCAGCCCCTACAACCCTCCCTATCTCTGTAACCTCCTCCAGACCCTACACCCCTCCCTATCTCTGTAACCTCCTCCAGCCCCTACAACCCTCCCTATCTCTGTAACCTCCTCCAGCCCCTACAACCCGCCCTATCTCTGTAACCTCCTCCAGCCCTACAACCCTCCCTATCTCTGTAACCTCCTCCAGCCCCTACACCCATCCCTATCTCTGTAACCTCCTCCAGCCCCTACAACCCTCCCTATCTCTGTAACCTCCTCCAGCCCCTACACCCCTCCCTATCTCTGTAACCTCCTCCAGCCCCTACACCCCTCCCTATCTCTGTAACCTCCTCCAGCCCCTACACCCCTCCCTATCTCTGTAACCTCCTCCAGCCCCTACACCCCTCCCTATCTCTGTAACCTCCTCCAGCCCCTACACCCTCCCTATCTCTGTAACCTCCTCCAGGCCCTACAACCCTCCTTATCTCTGTAACCTCCTCCAGCCCCTACAACCTCCCTATCTCTGTAACCTCCTGCAGCCCCTACACCCTCCCTATCTCTGTAACCTCCTCCAGCCCCTACACCCCTCCCTATCTCTGTAACCTCCTCCAGCCCTTACACCCCTCCCTATCTCTGTAACCGCCTCCAGCCCCTTACACCCCTCCCTATCTCTGTAACCTCCTCCAGCCCCTAAAAACCCTCCCTATCTCTGTAACCTCCTCCAGCCCCTACACCCCTCCCTATCTCTGTAACCTCCTCCAGCCCCTAAAAACATTCCCTATCTCTGTAACCTCCTCCAGCCCCTACACCCCTCCCTATTCTGTAACCTTCTCCATCTCCTACAACCCTCCTTATCTCTGTAACCTCCTCCAGCCCCTACACCCCTCCCTATCTCTGTAACCTCCTCCAGCCCCTACAGCCCTCCCTATCTCTGTAACCTCCTCCAGCCCCTACAGCCCTCCCTATCTCTGTAACCTCCTCCAGGCCCTACAACCCTCCCTATCTCTGTAACCTCTTCCTGCCCCTACAACCTGCCCTACCTCTGTAACCTCCTCCAGCCCCTACAACCCGCCCTACCTCTGTAACCTCCTCCAGACCCTACACCCCTCCCTATCTCTGTAACCTCCTCCAGCCCCTACAACCCGCCCTACCTCTGTAACCTCCTCCAGCCCCTACAACCCGCCCTACCTCTTTAACCTCCTCCAAACCCTACAACGCTCCCTATCTCTGTAACCTCCTCCAGCCCCTACACCCTCCCTATCTGTGTAACCTCTTCCAGCCCTTATAACCCTCCCTATCTCTGCAACCTCCTCCATACACTGCACCCCTCCCTATCTGTGTAACCTCCTCCAGCCCCTACACCCCTCCCTATCTCTGTATCCTCCTCCAGCCCCTACACCCCTCCCTATCTCTGTAACCTCCTCCAGCCCTACACCCCTCCCTATCTCTGTAACCTCCTCCAGCCCCTACACCCCTCCCTATCTCTGTTACCTCCTCCAGCCCCTACAACCCTCCCTATCTCTGTAACCTCCTCCAGGCCCTACAACACTCCCTATCTCTGTAACCTCTTCCTGCCCCTACAACCTGACGTATATCTGTAACCTCCTCCAGCCCCTACAACCCGCCCTACCTCTGTAACCTCCTCCAGACCCTACACCCCTCCTTATCTCTGTAACCTCCTCCAGCCCCTACAACCCGCCCTACCTCTGTAAACTCCTCCAGCCCCTACACCCTCCCTATCTGTGTAACCTCTTCCAGCTATAACAACCCTCCCTATCTCTGTAACCTCCTCCATCCACTGCACCCCTCCCTATCTCTGTAACCTACTCCAGCCCACAACCCTCCTCCCTATCCTTGTAACCTCCTCCAGCCCCTACACCCCTCCCTATCTCCGTAACCTCCTCCAGCCCCTACACCCCTCCCTATCTCTGTAACCTCCTCCAGCCCCTACACCCCTCCCTATCTCTGTAACCTCCTCCAGCCCCTACACCCCTCCCTATCTCTGTAACCTCCTCCAGCCCCTAAACCCCTCCCTATCTCTGTAACCTCCTCCAGACCCTACAACCCTCCTTCTCTCTGTAGCCTCCTCCATCCCCTACACCATCCCTATCTCTGTAACCTTCTCCAGACCTACAACCCTCCCTCTCTCTGTAACCTTCTCCAGCCCCTACACCCTCCCTATCTCTGTAACCTCCTCGAACCCCTACACCCCTCCCTATCTCTGTATCCTCCTCCAGCCCCTACGACCCTCCCTATCTCTGTAACCTCCTCCAGCCCCTACATCATTCCCTATCTCTGTAACCACCTCCAGCCCCTACACCCCTCCCTATGGCTGTAACCTCCTCCAGCCCCTACAACCCTCCCTATCTCTGTTACCTCCTCTAGCCCCTACATCATTTGCTATTTCTGTAACCTCCTCCAGCCCCTACACCCCTCCCCATCTCTCTAACCTCCTCCTGCCCCTACACACCTCCCTATCTCTCTAACCTCCTCCAGCCCCTACATCACTCCCTATCTCTGTAACCTCCAACAGCCCCGACACCCCTCCCCATCTCTGTAACCTCCTCGAACCCCTACACCCCTCCCTATCTCTGTATCCTCCTCCAGCCGCTACGACCTTCCCTATCTCTGTAACCTTCTCCAGCCCCTACACCCCTGCCATCTCTGTAACCTCCTCCAGCCCCTACACCCCTCCCTATCTCTGTAACCTCTTCCAGCCCCTACACCCCTCCCCATCTCTCTAACCTCCTTTTGCCCCTACAACGCTCCCTATCTCTGTAACCTCCTCCAGCCCCTACAGCCCTCCCTATCTCTCTAACCTCCTCCAGCCCCTACATCACTCCCTATCTCTGTAACCTCCACCAGCCCCGACACCCCTCCCCATCTCTGTAACCTCCTCGAACCCCTACACCCCTCCCTATCTCTGTATCCTCCTCCAGCCCCTACGACCCTCCCTATATCTGTAACCTTCTCCAGCCCCTACACCCCTGCCATCTCTGTAACCTCCTCCAGCCCCTACACCCCTCCCTATCTCTGTAACCTCTTCCAGCCCCTACAACCCTCCCTATCTCTGTAACATCCTCCAGACCCTACAACCCTCCTTATCTCTTTAACCTGCTCCAGCCCCTACAATCCTCCCAATCTCTGTAACCTCCTCCAGCCCCTACACCCCTCCCTTTCTCTGTAATCTCCTCCAGCCCCTACAACTCTCATTATCCGTGTAACCTCCATCACCCCCTAAACCCCACCCTATCTCTGTAACCTCCTCCAGGCCCTACACCCCTCCCTATCTCTGTAACCTCCTCCAGGCCCTTCAACCCTCCCTATCTCTGTAACCTCCTCCAGCCCCTACACTCTCCCTATCTTTGTAACCTCCTCCAGCCCCTACACCCCTCCCTATCTCTGTAACCTCCTCCAGCCCACTACACCCCTCCCTATCTCTGTGACCTCCTCCAGTCCCTACACCCCTCCCTTTCCCTGTAATCTCCTCCAACCCCTACAACCCTCATTATCCCTGCAACCTCCTTCACCCCCTACACCCCTCCCTATCTCTGTTACCTGCTCCAGTCCCTACACCGCTCCCTATCTCTGTAACCTCCTCCAGCCCCTACACCCCTCCCTATCTCTGTAACCTCCTCCAGCAACAACAACCCTCCCTATCTCTGTATCCTCCTCCAGTCCCTTCACCCCTCCCTATCTCTGTAACCTCCTCCAGCCCCTACAACCCTCCATATCTCTGTAACCTCCTCCAGCCCTTACACCCCTCCCTATCTTTGTAACCTTCTCCAGCCCCTACACCCCTCCCTATCTCTGTAAACTCCTCCATCCACTGCACCCCTCCCTATCTCTGTAACCTCCTCCAGCCCCTACACCCCGCCCTATCTCTGTAACCTCCTCCAGCCCACTACCCCCCTCCCTATCTTTGTAACCTCCTAAGCCCCTACACCCCTCCCTATCTCTGTAACCTCCTCCAGCCCCTAAACCCCTCCCTATCTCTGTAACCTCCTCCAGACCCTTCAACCCTCCTTATCACTGTAGCCTCCTCCAGCCCCTACACCCTCCCTATCTCTGTAACCTTCTCCACACCTACAACCCTCCCTATCTCTGTAACCTTCTCCAGCCCCTTCACCCTCCCTATCTCTGTTACCTCCTCCAGCCCCTACATCATTCCCTATCTCTATAACCACCTCCAGCCCCTACACCCCTCCCTATCTCTGTAACCTCCTCCAACCCCTACACCCCTCCCCATCAATGTAAACTCCTCCAGCCCCTACAACCCTCCCTATCTCTGTAACCTCCTCCAGCCCCTACACCCTTCCCTATCTCTGTAACCTCCTCCAGCCCCTACAAACCTCCCTATCTCTGTAACCTCCTCCAGCCCCTACACCCCTCCCTATCTCTGTAACCTCCTCCAGGCCCTACAACCCTCCCTATCTCTGTAACCTCTTCCTGCCCCTACAACCCGCCCTACCTCTGTAACCTCCTCCAGACCCTACACCCCTCCCTATCTCTGTAACCTCCTCCAGCCCCTACAACCCGCCCTACTTTTGTAACCTCTCCAGCCCCTACAACCCGCCCTACCTCTTTAACCTCCTCCAAACCATACAACCCTCCCTATCTCTGTAACCTCCTCCAACCCCCACACCCTCCCTCTCTGTGTAACCTCTTCCAGCCCTTATAACCCTCCCTATCTCTGTAACCTCCTCCAGCCCCTACAACCCTCCCTATCTCTGTATCCTGCTCCAGCCCCTACAATCCTCCCAATCTCTGTAACCTCCTCCAGTCCCTACGCCCCTCCCTTTCCCTGTAATCTCCTCCAGCCCCTACAACCCTCATTATCCCTGTAACCTCCTTCACCCCCTACACCCCTCCCTATCTCTGTAACCTCCTCCAGCCCCTACACCCCTCCCCATCTCTGTAACCTCCTGCAGCCCCTACACCCCTCCCTATCTTTGTAACCTCCTCCGGCCCCTACACCCCTCCCTAATTCGGTAACCTCCTCCAGCCCCTACACCCCTCCCTATCTCTGTAACCTCCTCCAGCCCCTACACCCCTCCCTATCTCTGTAACCTCCAACAGCCCCTACACCCCTCCCTATCTCTGTAACCTCCTCCAGCCCCTACACCCCTCCCTATCTCTGTAACCTCCTCCAGCCCCTAAACCCCTCCCTATCTCTGTAACCTCCTCCAGACCCTACAACCCTCCTTATCTCTGTAGCCTCTTCCAGCCCCTACACCCTCCCTATCTCTGTAAACTTCTCCAGACCTACAACCCTCCCTATCTCTGTAAACTTCTCCAGCCCCCACAGCCTCCCTATCTCTGTTACCTCCTCCAGCCCCTACATCATTCCCTATCTCTGTAACCACTTCCAGCCCCTACACCTCTCCCTATCGCTGTAACCTCCTCCAGCCCCTATACCCCTCCCCATCTCTGTAACCTCCTCGAACCCCTACACCCCTCCCTATCTCTCTATCCTCCTCCAGTTCCTACAACCCTCCCTATCTCTGTAACCTCCTCCAGCCCCTACACCCCTCCCCATCTCTGTAACCTCCTCCAGCCCCTACACCCCTCCCTATCTCTGTAACCTCCTCCAGCCCCTACAACCCTCCCTATCTCTGTAACATCCTCCAGACCCTACAACCCTCCATATCTCTGTAACCTGCTCCAGCCCCTACAATCCTCCCAATCTCTCTAATCTCCTTCAGCCCCTACAACCCTCATTATCCCTGTAACCTCCTTCACCCCCAAAACCCCACCCTATCTCTGTAACTTCCTCCAGGCCCTACACCCCTCCCTATCTCTGTAACCTCCTCCAGGCGCTTCAACCCTCCCTATCTCTGTAACCTCCTCCAGCCCCTACACCCCTCCCTACCTCTGTAACCTCCTCCAGCCCACTACACCCCTCCCTATCTCTGTAACCTCCTCCAGCCTCTACAACCCTCCCTATCTCTGTAACCTCCTCCAGCCCCTACAACCTTCCCTATCTCTGTAACCTCCTCCAGCCCCTACTCCCCTCCCTACCTCTGTAATCTCCTCCAGACCCTACACCACTCCCTATCTCTGTAACCTCCTCCAGCCCCTACAACCCGCCCTACCTCTGTAACCTCCTCCAGCCCCTACAAGCCGCCCTACCTCTTTAACCTCCTCCAAACCCTACAACCCTCCCTATCTGTGTAACCTCTTCCAGCCCTTACAACCCTCCCTATCTCTGGAACCTCCTCCATCCACTGCACCCCTCCCTATCTCTGTAACCTCCTCCAGCCCCTACACCCCTACCTATCTCTGTAACCTTTTCCAGCCCACTATCCCCTCCCTATCTCTGTAACTTCCTCCAGCCCCTACAACCCTCCCTATCTCTGTAACATCCTCCAGACCCTACAACCCTCCATATCTCTGTAACCTGCTCCAGCCCCTACAATCCTCCCAATCTCTGTAACCTCCACCAGCCGCTACACCCCTCCCCATCTCTGTAACCTCCTCGAACCCCTACACCCCTCCCTATCTCTCTATCCTCCTCCAGTTCCTACAACCCTCCCTATCTCTGTAACCTCCTCCAGCCCCTACACCCCTCCCCATCTCTGTAACCTCCTCCAGCCCCTACACCCCTCCCTTTCTCTGTAACCTCCTCCAGCCCCTACAACCCTCCCTATATCTGTAACCTCCTCCAGCCCCTACACCCCTCCCTATCTCTGTAACATCCTCCAGACCCTACAACCTCCATATCTCTGTAACCTGCTCCAGCCCCTACAATCCTCCCAATCTCTCTAACCTCCTCCAGCCCCTACAACCCGCCCTACCTCTGTAACCTCCTCCAGACCCTACACCCCTCCCTATCTCTGTATCCTACTCCAGCCCCTACAACCCTCCCTATCTCTGTAACCTCCTCCAGCCCCTACAACCCGCCCTACCTCTGTAACCTCCTCCAGACCCTACACCCCTCCCTATCTCTGTAACCTCCTCCAGCCCCTACAACCCTCCCTACCTTTGTAACCTCCTCCAGCCCCTACAACCTGCCCTACCTCTTTAACCTCCTCCAAACCCTACAACCCTCCCTATCTCTGTAACCTCCTCCAACCCCCACACCCTCCGTCTCTGTGTAACCTCTTCCAGCCCTTATGACCCTCCCTATCTCTGTAACCGCCTCCATCCACTGCACCCCTCCCTATCTGTGTAACCTCCTCCAGCCCCTACACCCCTCCCTATCTCTGTATCCTCCTCCAGCCCCTACACCAGCCTCCCTATCTCTGTAACCTCCTCCACCCCCTACACCGCTCCCTGTCTCTGTAACCTCCTCCATCTCCTATACCCTCCCTAACTCTGTAACCTCCTCCAGCCCCTACAACCCTCCCTATTCTGTAACCTCCTCCATCTCCTACAACCCTCCTCATCTCTGTAACCTCCTCCAGCCCCTACACACCTCCCTATCTCTGTAACCACCTCCAGCCCCTACACCCCTCCCCATCTCCCTAACCTCCTCCTGCCCCTACAACGCTCCCTATCTCTGTAACCTCCTCCAGCCCCTACAGCCCTCCCTATCTCTGTAACCTCCACCAGCCCCGACACCCCTCCCTATCTCTGTAACTTCCTCGAACCCCTACACTCCTCCCTATCTCTGTATCCTCCTCCAGCCCCTACAACCCTCCCTATCTCTGTAAGCTCCTCCAGCCCCTACACCCCTCCCTATCTCTGTAACCTCCTCCAGCCCCTACACCCCTCCCTATCACTGTAACCTCCTCCAGCCCCGACAACCCTCCCTATCTCTGTAACATCCTCCAGACCCTACAACCCTCCCTATCTCTGTATCCTGATCCAGCCCCTACAAACCTCCCAATCTCTGTAATCTCCTCCCGCCCCTACACCCCTCCCTATCTCTGTAACCACCTCCAGGCCCTTCAACCCTCCCTATCTCTGTAATCTCCTCCAGCCCCTACACTCTCCCTATCTCTGTAACCTCCTCCGGCCCCTACACCCCTCCCTACCTCTGTGACCTCCTCCAGTCCCTACACCCCTCCTTATGTCTGTAACCTCCTCCAGCCCCTACAACCCTCCCTATCTCTGTAACCTCCTCCAGCAACAACAACCCTCCCTATCTCTGTAGTCTCCTCCAGTCCCTACACCCCTCCCTATCTCTGTAACCTCCTCCAGCCCCTACAACCCTCCATATCTCTGTAACCTCCTCCTGCCCTTACACCCCTCCCTATCTCTGTAACCTCCTCCAGCCCCTACACCCCTCCCTATCTCTGTAACCTCCTCCAGTCCCTACACCCCTCCCTATCTCTGTAACCTCCTCCAGCCCCTACACCCCTCCCTATCTCTGTATCCTCCTCTAGCCCCTACACCACCCTCCCTATCTCTGTAACCTCCTCCAGCCCCTACAGCCCTCCCTATCTCTGTATCCTCCTCCAGCCCCTTCACCAGCCTCCCTATCTCTGTAACCTCCTCCTGACCCTACACCCCTCCCTATCTCTGTTATCTCCTCCATCTCCTATACCCTCCCTAACTCTGTAACCTCCTCCAGCCCCTACACCCCTCCCTATTCTGTAACCTCCTCCATCTCCTACAACCCTCCTTGTCTCTGTAACCTCCTCCAGCCCCTACACCCCTCCCTATCTCTGTAACCTCCTCCAGCCCCTACACCCCTCCCTATCTCTGTAACCTCCTCCTGCCCCTACAACCCTCACTATCTCTGTAACCTCCTCCAGCCCCTACACCCCTCCCTATCTCTGTAACCTCCTCCAGCAACAACAACCCTCCCTATCTCTGTAACCTCCTCCAGTCCCTACTCCCCTCCCTATCTCTGTAACCTCCTCCAGCCCCTACAACCCTCCATATCTCTGTAACCTCCTCCAGCCCTTACACCCCTCCCTATCTCTGTAACCTTCTCCAGCCCCTGCACCCCTCCCTATCTCAGTAACCTCCTCCATTCCCTACACCCCTCCCTGTCTCTGTAACCTCCTCCAGCCCCTACACCCCTCCCTATCTCTGTAACCTCCTCCAGCCCCTACACCCCTCCCTATCTCTGTAACCTCCTCCAGCCCCTACACCCCTCCCTATCTCTGTATCCTTCTCTAGCCCCTACAGCACCCTCCCTATCTCTGTAACCTCCTCCAGCCCCTACAGCCCTCCCTATCTCTGTATCCTCCTCCAGCCCCTTCACCAGCCTCCCTATCTCTGTAACCTCCTCCAGCCCCTACACCCCTCCCTATCTCTGTTATCTCATCCATCTCCTATACCCTCCCTAACTCTGTAACCTCCTCCAGCACCTACACCCCTCCCTATTCTGTAACCTCCTCCATCTCCTACAACCCTCCTTGTCTCTGTAACCTCCTCCAGCCCCTACACCCCTCCCTATCTCTGTAACCTGCTCCTGCCCCTACACCCCTCCCTATCTCTGTAACCTCCTCCAGCCCCTACACCCCTCCCTATCTCTGTAACCTCCTCCAGCCTCCTACAACCCTCTCTATCTCTGTAACCTCCTTCAGCCCCTACAACCCTCCCTATCTCTGTAACCTCCTCCAGCCCCTACAACCCTCCCTATCTCTGTAACCTCCTCCAGCCCCTACAACCTTCCCTATCTCTGTAACCACCTCCAGCCCCTACTCCCCTCCCTACCTCTGTAACCTCCTCCAGACCCTACACCCCTCCCTATCTCTGTAAAATCCTCCAGCCCCTACAACCCGCCCTACCTCTGTAACCTCCTCCAGCCCCTACAACCCGCCCTACCTCTTCAACCTCCTCCAAACCCTACAACCCTCCCTATCTCTGTAACCTACTCCAGCCCCTACACCCTCCCTATCTGTGTAACCTCTTCCAGCCCTTACAACCCTCCCTATCTCTGGAACCTCCTCCATCCACTGCACCCCTCCCTATCTCTGGAACCTCCTCCAGCCCCTACACCCCTCCCTATCTCTGTAACCTCCTCCAGCCCACTATCCCCTCCCTATCTCTGTAACCTCCTCCAGCCCCTACACCCCTCCCTATCTCTGTAACCTCCTCCAGTCGCTACACCCCTCCCTAATTCTGTAACCTCCTCCAGTCCCTACACCCTTCCCTATCTCTGTAACCTCCTCCAGCCCCTACACCCCTCCCTATCTCTGTAACCTCCTCCAGCCCCTACACCCCTCCCTATCTCTGTATCCTCCTCCAGCCCCTACACCACCCTCCCTATCTCTGTAACCTCCTCCAGCCCCTACACCCCTCCCTATCTCTGTTACCTCCTCCAGCCCCTTCCCAGCCTCCCTATCTCTGTAACCTCCTCCAGCCCCTACACCCCTCCCTATCTCTGTAACCTCCTCCAGCCCCTAAAACCCTCCCCATCACTGTAACCTCCTCCAGCCCCTACAACCCTCCCTATCTCTGTTACCTCCTCCAGCCCCTACATCATTTGCTATCTCTGTAACCTCCTCCAGCACCTACACTCCTCCCTATCTCTGTAACCACCTCCAGCCCCTACATCCCTCCCCATCTCTCTAACCTCCTTCTGCCCCTACAACGCTCCCTATCTCTGTAACCTCCTCCAGCCCCTACAGCCCTCCCTATCTCTCTAACCTCCTCCAGCCCCTACATCATTCCCTATCTCTGTAACCTCCACCAGCCCCTACACCCCTCCCTATCTCTGTAACCTCCTCCAGCCCCTACAACCCTCCCTATCTCTGTAACCTCCTCCAGCCCCTACAACCTTCCCTATCTCTGTAACCTCCTCCAGCCCCTACTCCCCTCCCCATCTCTGTAACCTCCTCGAACCCCTACACCCCTCCCTATCTCTGTATCTTCCTCCAGCCCCTACAACCCTCCCTATCTCTGTAACCTCCTCCAGCCCCTACACCCCTCCCCATCTCTGTAACCTCCTCCAGCCCCTACACCCCTCCCTATCTCTGTAACCTCCTCCAGCCCCTACAACCCTCCCTATCTCTGTAACATCCTCCAGACCCTACAACCCTCCATATCTCTGTAACCTGCTCCAGCCCCTACAATCCTCCCTATCTCTGTAACCTCCTCCAGGCCCTACACCCCTCCCTATCTCTGTAACCTTTTCCAGGCCCTTCAACCCTCCCTATCTCTGTACCCTCCTCCAGCCCCTACACTCTCCCTATCTCTGTAACCTCCTCCAGTCCCTACACCCCTCCCTTTCTCTGTAATCACCTCCAGACCCTACAACCCTCATTATCCCTGTAACCTCCTTCACCCCCTACACCCCTCCCTATCTCTGTGACCTCCTCCAGTCCCTACACCCCTCCCTATCTCTGTAACCTCCTCCAGCAACAACAACCCTCCCTATCTCTTTAATCTCCTCCAGTCCCTACACCCCTCCCTATCTCTGTAACCTCCTCCAGCCCCCACAACCCTCCATATCTCTGTAACCTCCTCCAGCCCTTACACCCCTCCCTATCTCTGTAACCTTCTCCAGCCCCTACACCCCTCCCTATCTCTGTAACCTCCTCCAGTCCCTACACCCCTCCCTATCTCTGTAACCTCCTCCAGCCCCTACACCCCTCCCTATCTCTGTAACCTCCTCCATCCCCTACACCCCTCCCTATCTCTGTATCCTCCTCCAGCCCCTTCACCAGCCTCCCTATCTCTGTAACCTCCTCCAGCCCCTACACCCCTCCCTATTTCTGTTATCTCCTCCATTTCCTATACCCTCCCTAACTCGGTAACCTCCTCCAGCCCCTACACCCCCCCCATTCTGTAACCTCCTCCATCTCCTACCACCCTCCTTGTCTCTGTAACCTCCTCCAGCCCCTACACCCCTCCCTATCTCTGTAACCTCCTCCAGCCCCTACGCCCCTCCCTATCTCTGTAACCTCTTCCAGCCCCTACACCCCTCCCTATCTCTGTAACCTCCTCCAGCCCCCTACAACCCTCCCTATCTCTGTAACCTCCTCCAGCCCCTACTCCCCTCCCTATCTGTGTAACCTCCTCCAGCCCCTACACCCGTCCCTATCTCTGTATCCTCTTCCTGCCCCTACAACCCGCCCTACCTCTGTAACCTCCTCCAGACCCTACACCCCTCCCTATCTCTGTAAGCTCCTCCAGCCCCTACAACCCGCCCTACCTCTGTAACCTCCTCCAGCCCCTACAACCCGCCCTACCTCTTTAACCTTCTCCAAACCCTACAACCCTCCCTATCTCTGTAACCTACTCCAGCCCCTACACCCTCCCTATCTGTGTAACCTCTTCCAGCCCTTACAACCCTCCCTATCTCTGTAACCTCCTCCATCCACTGCACCCCTCCCTATCTCTGTAACCTCCTCCAGCCCCTACACCCCTCCCTATCTCTGTAACCTCCTCCAGCCCACTACCCCCTCCCTATCTCTGTAACCTTCTCCAGCCCCTACACCCCTCTCTATCTCTGTAACCTCCTCCAGTCCCTACACCCCTCCCTAATTCTGTAACCTCTTCCAGCCCCTACACCCTTCCCTATCTCTGTGACCTCCTTCACCCCCTACACCCCTCCCTATCTCTGTGACCTCCTCCAGTCCCTACACCCCTCCTTATGTCTGTAACCTCCTCCAGCCCCTACACCCCTCCCTATCTCTGTAACCTCCTCCAGTCCCTACACCCCTCCCTAATTCTGTAACCTCCTTCACCCCCTACACCCCTCCCTATCTCTGTAACCTCCTCCAGCCCCTACAACCCTCCATATCTCTGTAACCTCCTCCAGCCCTTACACCCCTCCCTATCTCTGTAACCTTCTCCAGCCCCTACACCCCTCCCTATCTCAGTAACCTCCTCCAGTCCCTACACCCCTCCCTGTCTCTGTAACCTCCTCCAGCCCCTACACCCCTCCCTATCTCTGTAACCTCCTCCAGCCCCTACACCCCTCCCTATCTCTGTAACCTCCTCCAGCCCCTACACCCCTCCCTATCTCTGTATCCTCCTCTAGCCCCTACACCTTCCTCCCTATCTCTGTAACCTCCTCCAGCCCCTACACCCCTCCCTATCTCTGTAACCTCCTCCAGTCCCTACACCCCTCCCTAATTCTGTAACCTCCTTCACCCCCTACACCCCTCCCTATCTCTGTTACCTCCTCCAGTCCCTACACCCCTCCGTATGTCTGTAACCTCCTCCAGCCCCTACACCCCTCCCTATCTCTGTAACCTCCTCCAGCAACAACAACCCTCCCTGTCTCTGTAATCTCCTCCAGTCCCTACACCCCTCCCTATCTCTGTAACCTCCTCCAGCCCCTACAACCCTCCATATCTCTGTAACCTCCTCCAGCCCTTACACCCCTCCCTATCTCTGTAACCTTCTCCAGCCCCTACACCCCTCCCTATCTCAGTAACCTCCTCCAGTCCCTACACCCCTCCCTGTCTCTGTAACCTCCTCCAGCCCCTACACCCCTCCCTATCTCTGTAACCTCCTCCAGCCCCTACACCCCTCCCTATCTCTGTAACCTCCTCCAGCCCCTACACCCCTCCCTATCTCTGTATCCTCCTCTAGCCCCTACCTCCTCCCTATCTCTGTAACCTCCTCCAGCCCCTACAGCCCTCCCTATCTCTGTATCCTCCTCCAGCCCCTTCACCAGCCTCCCTATCTCAGTAACCTCCTCCAGCCCCTACACCCCTCCCTATCTCTGTTATCTCCTCCAGCCCCTACACCCCTCCCTATATCTGTAACCTCCTCCAGCCCCCTACAACCCTCCCTATCTCTGTAACCTCCTCCAGCCCCTACAACCCTCCCTATCTCTGTAACCTCCTCCAGCCCCTACAACCCTCCCTATCTCTGTAACCTCCTCCAGCCCCTACAACCTTCCCTATCTCTGTAACCTCCTCCAGCCCCTACTCCCCTCCCTACCTCTGTAACCTCCTCCAGACCCTACACCCCAACCTATCTCTGTAACCTCCTCCAGCCCCTACAACCCGCCCTACCTCTGTAACCTCCTCCAGCCCCTACAACCCACCCTACCTCTTTAACCTCCTCCAAACCCTACAACCCTCCCTATCTCTGTAACCTACTCCAGCCCCTACACCCTCCCTATCTGTGTAACCTCTTCCAGCCCTTACAACCCTCCCTATCTCTGGAACCTCCTCCATCCACTGCACCCCTCCCTATCTCTGTAACCTCCTCCAGCCCCTACACCCCTCCCTATCTCTGTAACCTCCTCCAGCCCACTATCCCCTCCCTATCTCTGTAACCTCCTCCAGCCCCTACACCCCTCCCTATCTCTGTAACCTCCTCCAGTCCCTACACCCCTCCCTAATTCTGTAACCTCCTCCAGCCCCTACACCCTTCCCTATCTCTGTAACCTCCTCCAGCCCCTACACCCCTCCCTATCTCTGTAACCTCCTCCAGCCCCTACACCCCTCCCTATCTCTGTATCCTCCTCCAGCCCTTACACCACCCTCCCTATCTCTGTAACCTCCTCCAGCCCCTACACCCCTCCCTATCTCTGTAACCTCCTCCAGCCCCTACTCCAGCCTCCCTATCTCTGTAACCTCCTCCAGCCCCTACACCCCTCCCTATCTCTGTAACCTCCTCCAGCCCCTACAACCCTCCCCATCACTGTAACCTCCTCCAGCCCCTACAACCCTCCCTATCTCTGTTACCTCCTCCAGCCCCTACATCATTTGCTATCTCTGTAACCTCCTCCAGCCCCTACACTCCTCCCTATCTCTGTAACCACCTCCAGCCCCTACACCCCTCCCCATCTCTCTAACCTCCTCCTGCCCCTACAACGCTCCCTATCTCTGTAACCTCCTCCAGCCCCTACAGCCCTCCCTATCTCTCTAACCTCCTCCAGCCCCTACATCATTCCCTATCTCTGTAACCTCCACCAGCCCCTACACCCCTCCCCATCTCTGTAACCTCCTCGAACCCCTACACCCCTCCCTATCTCTGTATCTTCCTCCAGCCCCTACAACCCTCCCTATCTCTGTAACCTCCTCCAGCCCCTACACCCCTCCCCATCTCTGTAACCTCCTCCAGCCCCTACACCCCTCCCTATCTCTGTAACCTCCTCCAGCCCCTACAACCCTCCCTATCTCTGTAACATCCTCCAGACCCTACAACCCTCCATATCTCTGTAACCTGCTCCAGCCCCTACAATCCTCCCAATCTCTGTAACCTCCTCCAGCCCCTACACCCCTCCCTTTCTCTCTAATCTCCTCCAGGCCCTACACCCCTCCCTATCTCTGTAACCTTTTCCAGGCCCTTCAACCCTCCCTATCTCTGTACCCTCCTCCAGCCCCTACACTCTCCCTATCTCTGTAACCTCCTCCAGCCCCTACACCCCTCCCTTTCTCTGTAATCTCCTCCAGCCCCTACAACCCTCATTATCCCTGTAACCTCCTTCACCCCCTACACCCCTCCCTATCTCTGTGACCTCCTCCAGTCCCTACACCCCTCCCTATCTCTGTAACCTGCTCCAGCAACAACAACCCTCCCTATCTCTGTAATCTCCTCCAGTCCCTACACCCCTCCCTATCTCTGTAACCTCCTCCAGCCCCCACAACCCTCCATATCTCTGTAACCTCCTCCAGCCCTTACACCCCTCCCTATCTCTGTAACCTTCTCCAGCCCTTACACCCCTCCCTATCTCTGTAACCTCCTCCAGTCCCTACACCCCTCCCTATCTCTGTAACCTCCTCCAGCCCCTACACCCCTCCCGATCTCTGTAACCTCCTCCAGCCCCTACACCCCTCCCTATCTCTGTAACCTCCTCCATCCCCTACACCCCTCCCTATCTCTGTATCCTCCTCCAGCCCCTTCATCAGCCTCCCTATCTCTGTAACCTCCTCCAGCCCCTACACCCCTCCCTATCTCTGTTATCTCCTCCATCTCCTATACCCTCCCTAACTCTGTAACCTCCTCCAGCCCCTACACCCCCCCATTCTGTAACCTCCTCCATCTCCTACAACCCTCCTTGTCTCTGTAACCTCCTCCAGCCCCTACACCCCTCCCTATCTCTGTAACCTCCTCCAGCCCCTACACCCCTCCCTATCTCTGTAACCTCCTCCAGCCCCTACACCCCTCCCTATCTCTGTAACCTCCTCCAGCCCCCTACAACCCTCCCTATCTCTGTAACCTTCTCCAGCCCCTACTCCCCTCCCTATCTGTGTAACCTCCTCCAGCCCCTACACCCGTCCCTATCTCTGTATCCTCTTCCTGCCCCTACAACCTGCCCTATATCTGTAACCTCCTCCAGCCCCTACAACCCGCCCTACCTCTGTAACCTCCTCCAGACCCTACACCCCTCCCTATCTCTGTAAGCTCCTCCAGCCCCTACAACCCGCCCTACCTCTGTAACCTCCTCCAGCCCCTACAACCCGCCCTACCTCTTTAACCTCCTCCAAACCCTACAACCCTCCCTATCTGTGTAACCTCTTCCAGCCCTTACAACCCGCCCTACCTCTGTAACCTCCTCCAGCCCCTACAACCCTCCCTATCTCTGTAACCTCCTCCAAACCCTACAACCCTCCCTATCTCTGTAACCTCCTCCAGCCCACTACCCTCTCCCTATCTCTGTAACCTCCTCCAGCCCCTACACCCCTCCCTATCTCTGTAACCTCCTCCAGACCCTACACCCCTCCCTATCTCTGTAACCTCCTCCAGCCCCTACACCCCTCCCTATCTCTGTATCCTCCTCCAGCCCCTACACCCCTCCCTATCTCTGTATCCTCCTCCAGCCCTTACACCACCCTCCCTATCTCTGTAACCTCCTCCAGCCCCTACACCCCTCCCTATCTCTGTTACCTCCTCCAGCCCCTACTCCAGCCTCCCTATCTCTGTAACCTCCTCCAGCCCCTACACCCCTCCCTATCTCTGTAACCTCCTCCAGCCCCTACAACCCTCCCCATCACTGTAACCTCCTCCAGCCCCTACAACCCTCCCTATCTCTGTTACCTCCTCCAGCCCCTACATCATTTGCTATCTCTGTAACCTCCTCCAGCCCCTACACTCCTCCCTATCGCTGTAACCACCTCCAGCCCCTACACCCCTCCCCATCTCTCTAACCTCCTCCAGCCCCTACATCATTCCCTATCTCTGTAACCTCCACCAGCCCCTACACCCCTCCCCATCTCTGTAACCTCCTCGAACCCCTACACCCCTCCCTATCTCTGTATCTTCCTCCAGCCCCTACAACCCTCCCTATCTCTGTAACCTCCTACAGCCCCTACACCCCTCCCCATCTCTGTAACCTCCTCCAGCCCCTACACCCCTCCCTATCTCTGTAACCTCCTCCAGCCCCTACAACCCTCCCTATCTCTGTAACATCCTCCAGACCCTACAACCCTCCATATCTCTGTAACCTGCTCCAGCCCCTACAATCCTCCCAATCTCTGTAACCTCCTCCAGCCCCTACACCCCTCCCTTTCACTGTAATCTCCTCCAACCCCTACAACACTCATTATCCCTGTAACCTCCTTCACTCCCTAAACCCCACCCTATCTCTGTAACCTCCTCCAGGCCCTACACCCCTCCCTATCTCTGTAACCTTTTCCAGGCCCTTCAACCCTCCCTATCTCTGTACCCTCCTCCAGCCCCTACACTCTCCCTATCTCTGTAACCTCCTCCAGCCCCTACACCCCTCCCTATCTCTGTGACCTCCTCCAGTCCCTACACCCCTCCCTTTCTCTGTAATCTCCTCCAGCCCCTACAACCCTCATTATCCCTGTAACCTCCTTCACCCCCTACACCCCTCCCTATCTCTGTGACCTCCTCCAGTCCCTACACCCCTCCCTATCTCTGTAACCTCCTCCAGCAACAACAACCCTCCCTATCTCTGTAATCTCCTCCAGTCCCTACACCCCTCCCTATCTCTGTGACCTCCTCCAGTCCCTACACCCCTCCCTTTCTCTGTAATCTCCTCCAGCCCCTACAACCCTCATTATCCCTGTAACCTCCTTCACCCCCTACACCCCTCCCTATCTCTGTGACCTCCTCCAGTCCCTACACCCCTCCCTATCTCTGTAACCTCCTCCAGCAACAACAACCCTCCCTATCTCTGTAATCTCCTCCAGTCCCTACACCCCTCCCTATCTCTGTAACCTCCTCCAGCCCTTACACCGCTCCCTATCTCTGTAACCTTCTCCAGCCCCTACACCCCTCCCTATCTCTGTAACCTCCTCCAGTCCCTACACCCTTCCCTCTCTCTGTAACCTCCTCCAGCCCCTACACCCCTCCCTATCTCTGTAACCTCCTCCATCCCCTACACCCCTCCCTATCTCTGTATCCTCCTCCAGCCCCTTCATCAGCCTCCCTATCTCTGTAACCTCCTCCAGCCCCTACACCCCTCCCTATCTCTGTTATCTCCTCCATCTCCTATACCCTCCCTAACTCTGTAACCTCCTCCAGCCCCTACACCCCCCCCATTCTGTAACCTCCTCCATCTCCTACAACCCTCCTTGTCTCTGTAACCTTCTCCAGCCCCTACACCCCTCCCTATCTCTGTAACCTCCTCCAGCCCCTACACCCCTCCCTATCTCTGTAACCTCCTCCAGCCCCTACACCCCTCCCTATCTCTGTAACCTCCTCCAGCCCCCTACAACCCTCCCTATCTCTGTAACCTTCTCCAGCCCCTACTCCCCTCCCTATCTGTGTAACCTCCTCCAGCCCCTACACCCGTCCCTATCTCTGTATCCTCTTCCTGCCCCTACAACCTGCCCGATATCTGTAACCTCCTCCAGCCCCTACAACCCGCCCTACCTCTGTAACCTCCTCCAGACCCTACACCCCTCCCTATCTCTGTAAGCTTCTCCAGCCCCTACAACCCGCCCTACCTCTGTAACCTCCTCCAGCCCCTACAACCCGCCCTACCTCTTTAACCTCCTCCAAACCCTACAACCCTCCCTATCTCTGTAACCTACTCCAGCCCCTACACCCTCCCTATCTGTGTAACCTCTTCCAGCCCTTACAACCCGCCCTACCTCTGTAACCGCCTCCAGCCCCTACAACCCTCCCTATCTCTGTAACCTCCTCCAAACCCTACAACCCTCCCTATCTCTGTAACCTCCTCCAGCCCCTACACCCCTCCCTATCTCTGTAACCTCCTCCAGTCCCTACACCCCTCCCTAATTCTGTAACCTCCTCCAGCCCCTACACCCTTCCCTATCTCCGTAACCTCCTCCAGCTCCTACACCCCTCCCTATCTCTGTATCCTCCTCCAGCCCCTACACCACCCTCCCTATCTCTGTAACCTCCTCCAGCCCCTATACCCCTCCCTATCTCTGTATCCTCCTCCAGCCCCTACTCCAGCCTCCCTATCTCTGTAACCTCCTCCAGCCCCTACACCCCTCCCTATCTCTGTAACCTCCTCCAGCGCTTCACACCTCCCTATCTCTGTAACCTCCTCCAGCCCCTGCACCCATCCCTATCTCTGTAACCTCCTCCAGCCCCTACACCCCTCCCTATCTCTGTAACCTCCTCCATCCCCTACACCCCTCCCTATCTCTGTAACCTCCTCCAGCGCTTCACACCTCCCTATCTCTGTAATCTCCTCCAGCCCCTGCACCCATCCCTATCTCTGTAACCTCCTCCAGCCCCTAAAACCCTCCCTATCTCTGTAACCTCAACCTGCCCCTACACCCCTCCCTATTTCTCTAACCTCCTCCAGCCCCTACACTCCTCCATATCTCTGTAACCTCCTCCAGCCCCTACACCCCTCGCTATCTCTGTAACTCCCTCTAGCCCCTACAACCCTCCCTATCTCTGTAACCTCCCTCAGCCCCTACAACCCTCCCTATCTCTGTAACCCTCCTACGACCCTCCGAGATCTCTGAGCTCCTCCGATTCCTTCCTCTTGACTATCCCCCCGATTTTAATTGCTCCACCATTGGCGGCCGTGCCTTCAGCTTCCTGGGGGGGTTCTTGAGCTCTGGAATTCCCTCCCTATACCTCTCCGCCTCCCTCTCCCTCTCTCTCCCTCTCTCTCTCTCTCTCTGTCTCTCTCTCTCGTCTCCTTTAAGACGTTCCTTAAATCCTACCCCCCGACCCTTGACTGAGATTTGTTCACCTGACCTAATAACTCCACATGTGTCTCGGTTAGCACCCGGGGAATCATCCCACCCCCATCCAGGATGTCCAAACACAAGGATATTGTTCCTCACGTGATGGTTTTTGGAAGGGTAACGTTTGAATTTTTTTCTCCACTCAACCTTGACCTCCCTCCCTTTCACCCCTCCTCACCTCCACCACCACCCACCACCACCCACCCCCACCCCCCGCCACCACCGGAACAACCGGCTGGGCCTCAGACATTGAACAGAACATTGAGCAGAATGAGACCTGTTCGTCGGCTGACCTCAGGATACGCAAGTCTCAGGTGAGAGAGCTTTGGGGCGCGCAGAGGGTTCAAATGGCCTGGTGGTCAGCGCTGGGCACGCGTGTCAGATCATCGAGGGAGTGGGGTCCCCCCTCTAAACCGACCGTAACGCACTGCCTGGCCTGGAATGGGTTTTAGGAGACCATTCCGCTCATCGTCTTTATCCTAGCGCTCTTGAGAGGTCCGTCGAATCAGGCCTGTTCCTCCTGTTCTATGTCCCCCCTGCCCACCGCCTCTTCCACCCTTGAAAATCCCCCCATGACCTCTCTTTCGGGACGAGATGTTCATCCGTTGACCCCAGTCTACCCCCGCCTCCTCTAGGGTGAATGGAAAGATCCCACAGCCACTATTGGAAGAAAGTGCTCATGTCCCCTGTGACCTGGACCCAATATTTACCCATCAACCAGCATCGGTTGACCCACCTCCTGACTCCCCCAAAACCTGTCCACCATCTACAAGGCACAAGTCAGGTGTGTGATGGGATACTCCCCACTTGCCTGGATGAGTTGCAGCTCCCACAACTCTCAAGAAGCTCGACACCGTCCAGGACAAAGCAGCCCCTGCTTGATCGGCCCCCCCCATCCACAAACATTCACTACCTCCACCACCGACGCACAGTAGCAGCAGCGTGTGTACCATCTACAAGATGCACTGCAGCAACTCACCAAGGCTCCTTCGACAGCGCCTTCCAAACCCACCACCTCTACCATCTAGAAGGACAAGGGCAGCAGACACATGGGGAACACCCACCGCCTGGAAGTTCCCCTCCGAGCTGCTCACCATCCCGACTTGGGAATATATCGGCCGTGCCTTCACTGTCGCTGGGGTCAAAATCCTGGAACTCCCTCCCTAACAGCACTGTGGGTGAACCTACACCACACGGCCAAAATCCTGGAACTCCATCCCTAACAGCGCCGTGGGTGTACCTACACCACACGGACAAAATCCTGGAACTCCCTACCTAACAGCACCGTGGGTGTACCTACACCACACGGACAAAATCCTGGAACTCCCTCCCTAACAACACTGTGGGTGTACCTACACCACACGGGACAAAATCCTGGAACTCCCTCCCTAACAGCACTGTGGGTGTACCTACACCACACGGACAAAATCCTGGAACTCCCTCCCTAACAGCGCTGTGGGTGTACCTACACCACACGGACAAAATCCTGGAACTCCCTCCCTAACAGCGCTGTGGGTTTACCTACACCACACGGACAAAATCCTGGAACTCCCTCCCTAACAGCGCTGTGGGTGTACCTACACCACACGGACAAAATCCTGGAACTCCCTCCCTAACAGCGCTGTGGGTGTACCTACACCACACGGACAAAATCCTGGAACTCCCTCCCTAACAGCGCTGTGGGTGTACCTACACCACACGGACAAAATCCTGGAACTCCCTCACTAACAGCGCCGTGGGTGTACCTACACCACACGGACAAAATCCTGGAACTCCCTCACTAACAGCGCCGTGGGTGTACCTACACCACACGGACAAAATCCTGGAACTCCCTCCCTAACAGCGCCGTGGGTGTACGTACACCACACGGACAAAATCCTGGAACTCCCTCCCTAACAGCGCTGTGGATGTACCTACACCACACGGACAAAATCCTGGAACTCCCTCCCTAACAGCGCCGTGGGTGTACCTACACCACACGGGTCAAAATCCTGGAACTCCCTCCCTAACAGCGCCGTGGGTATACCTACACCACACGGACAAAATCCTGGAACTCCCTCCCTAACATCACTGTGGGTGTACGTACACCACACGGACAAAATCCTGGAACTCCCTCCCTAACAGCACTGTGGGTGTACGTACACCACACGGACAAAATCCTGGAACTCCCTCCCTAACAGCGCGGTGGGTGTACCTACACCACACGGACAAAATCCTGGAACTCCCTCACTAACAGCGCCGTGGGTGTACCTACACCACACGGACAAAATCCTGGAACTCCCTCACTAACAGCGCCGTGGGTGTACCTACACCACACGGACAAAATCCTGGAACTCCCTCCCTAACAGCGCCGTGGGTGTACGTACACCACACGGACAAAATCCTGGAACTCCCTCCCTAACAGCGCTGTGGGTGTACCTACACCACACGGGTCAAAATCCTGGAACTCCCTCCCTAACAGCGCCGTGGGTATACCTACACCACACGGACAAAATCCTGGAACTCCCTCCCTAACATCACTGTGGGTGTACGTACACCACACGGACAAAATCCTGGAACTCCCTCCCTAACATCACTGTGGGTGTACGTACACCACACGGACAAAATCCTGGAACTCCCTCCCTAACAGCACTGTGGGTGTACCTACACCACACGGGGACAAAATCCTGGAAATCCCTCCCTAACAGCACTGTGGGTGTACCTACACCACACGGACAAAATCCTGGAACTCCCTCCCTAACAGCACTGTGGGTGTACCTACACCA
This sequence comes from Carcharodon carcharias, assembly GCF_017639515.1. Lineage (NCBI taxonomy): Eukaryota > Metazoa > Chordata > Chondrichthyes > Lamniformes > Lamnidae > Carcharodon > Carcharodon carcharias. Next base: position 55,355 of record NW_024471119.1, read on the forward strand.
CACGGACAAAATCCTGGAACTCCCTCCCTAACAGCACTGTGGGTGTACCTACACCACACGGGGACAAAATCCTGGAACTCCCTCCCTAACAGCGCTGTGGGTGTACCTACACCACACGGGACAAAATCCTGGAACTCCCTCCCTAACAGCGCCGTGGGGGTACCTACACCACACGGACAAAATCCTGGAACTCCCTCCCTAACAGCGCGGTGGGTGTACCTACACCACACGGGACAAAATCCTAGGACAGCATTTATTGACCATCCGTACTCGGCCTTGTTCAGAGGGCATTTTAAGAGTCTACCACATTGCTGTAGGGTCTGGAGTCACCTGTAGGCCAGACCAGGGCAGGATGGGGTAGAGTTCCTTCGCTAAAGGGCATCAGTGGACCAGATGTGAATCGGCAATGGCTTCCTGGTCATCGTTAGACTTCTAATTCCACATTTTCCTTATTGAATTCAAATTCCACCATCTGCCTGTGGTTGGATTTGAACCTGGGTCCCCCCCGCCCAACCCCGAGAGCATTAACCTGGCTCTCTGGATTACTGACCCATTGAGAATGCCACTGCGACACCAGCTCCCCCCCGGTTTGGACTGACCTCGCCAGTGATGCTCCCCAAAGCCAACCATTCTGCATCAATGATCACATCGTTGCTAACGGGAGCTTGCTGTGCGCCAAGTGACTTGCCACACGTCCTCCATTACAACAGTTACAACGTGCTGTGCAGACAGTGAATGTATTCATAGGAATAGGAGCAGGAAGAGGCCACTCAGCCCTTCGAGCCCTGCTGCCCCATCCAATGAGATCTTGGCTGGCCTAATTGTAACCTCAAACCCCACATTCCCTCCTTAACGCACCCCCACCCCATAACCTATCACCCACCCCCCCCTTGTTCATCGAGAATCCATCTCGCTCGGCCTTAAAAATATTCACAGACTCTGCCTCCACCTCCTGTTGAGGGAGAGATTTCCAAAGTCTCCCCCCCCCCACCCCCAGAGAGAAAACATTTCTCCTCATCTCCGTCTTAAATGGACGACCCCCTTATTTTTAAGCAGTGCCCCCCACCCCACCGCACCCCACCTCGTTCTAGACTCCCCCACAAGAGGGAAACACCCTCTCCACATCCACCCTTGTCCAAGACCCCCTCAGGATCTTAAAGGTTTCAATCGAGTCACCTCTCACTCTTCTAAACTCCAGCGGATACGAGTCTAACCTGTCCAGACGTTCCTCATGAGACAACCCACCCCCCATTCCTGGGATTAGTCTGGTAAACCTTCTCTGAACTGCTTCCAACGCATTTACACCCTTCCTTAAATAAGGAGACCAGCGCTGTACACAATACTCCAGATGTGGTCTCACCCGTGCCCTGTACAACTGGAGCGTAACCTCCCTACTTTTATATTCAATTCCCCCCTCACAATAAATGATAAGATTCTATTAACTTTCCTCATTACCTGTTGTACCTGCAGAACTAACCCTTAGTGATTCATGCACTAGGACACCCAGATCCCTCTGCATCTCTCAGAGCTCTGCAATCTCTCACCATTTAGATAATACTCTTCACACTAACCCTTAGTGATTCATGCACTAGGACACCCAGATCCCTCTGCATCTCTCAGAGCTCTGCAATCTCTCACCATTTAGATAATACTCTTCACACTAACCTTTAGTGATTCATGCACTAGGACACCCAGATCCCTCTGCATCTCTTAGAGCTCTGCAATCTCTCACCATTTAGATAATACACTTCACACTAACCTTGAGTGATTCATGCACTAGGACACCCAGATCCCTCTGCATCTCTCAGCATTTAGAGAATTAGCTTCTTTCATATTCTTCCTGCCAAAAAGGACAATTTCACATTTTCCAACATTATACTCCATCTGCCAGATCTTTGCCTTAATCTATTTTTACCCCTTTGTAACCTCCTTACATCTTTTTCACAAGTTACTTTCCTGCCTATCTTTGTGTCATCAGCACGTTGAGTACTCATACCCTCTGTCCCTTCATCCGAGTCATTTATATCAATTGTAAAGAGTTGTGCCCCCAGCACCGATCCCTGTGACACACCACTTGTCACATCCTGTCCCCCAGAAAATCACCCATTTGTTGTAATGTAGCAAATGGTATCAATCCATGCACAGCAAGATCCCACAATGTGTTACTCAGCCAGGTAGCCTGTTTTGTGTGCTGATGTTGGTTGAGGGTTAAATATGAGGCCTCCAGTATGGTGCAAGATCTTCCACATCCACCTCAGATAGTAGAGGATCCTCAGTCTATCAAAATAAACAAATGAAAGGCAGCACCACTGACAGTGCGGCGCTCCCTCAGTACTGACCCTCCGACAGTGCGGCACTCCCTCAGTACTGACCCTCCGACAGTGCGGCACTCCCTCAGTACTGACCCACCGACAGTGCGGCACTCCCTCAGTACTGACCCTCCGACAGTGCGGCACTCCCTCAGTACTGACCCTCCAACAGTGCAGCACTCGCTCAGTACTGACCCTCCGACAGTGCAGCACTCGCTCAGTACTGACCCTCCGACAGTGCAGCACTCCCTCAGTACTGAACTCCGACAGTGCGGCGCTCCCTCCCATGCTGGGCTGTCTGTCTGTGTGTGAGTGAGTGTGTGAGTGTGTGTGAGTGTGTGTGAGTGTGTGTGAGTGTGTGTGAGAGTGTGTGAGAGTGTGAGAGTGTGAGTGAGTGTGTGAGTGTGAGTGAGTGTGTGAGTGTGAGTGAGTGTGTGAGTGTGAGTGAGTGTGTGAGTGTGAGTGTGAGTGAGTGTGAGTGAGTGAGTGTGAGTGAGTGTGAGTGAGTGTGAGTGTGTGTGAGTGAGTGTGTGAGTGAGTGTGTGAGTGAGTGAGTGTGAGTGAGTGTGAGTGAGTGTGAGTGAGTGTGAGTGAGTGTGAGTGAGTGTGAGTGAGTGTGAGTGAGTGTGAGTGTGTGTGAGTGTGTGTGAGTGTGTGTGAGTGTGTGTGAGTGTGTGTGAGTGTGAGTGAGAGTGAGAGTGAGTGAGAGTGAGTGAGAGTGAGTGAGTGTGAGAGTGTGTGTGTGTGAGTGTTAGGCTGACGTTGTTGTTCTCCCTCTGGCCCGAGCGCTGGACCCAGACAGGGTTGGGCTTCTGATCGGGATGGTGAAAGGGGGTCGATTCCCCCCCCCACAGCCTGCAGCGGCCCTCCTGCTTCATGTCCTGCCTTTACCTCCTCTTCTTCCTCGCTTCCAGCATTCCGTGTTATCCCGGAAGTTTGTGGATGTCATGACCAAATACAACGAGGCTCAGGTCGACTTCCGGGAGAGGAGCAAGGGTCGGATTCAGAGACAGCTGGAAATCAGTGAGTAGAGGCATGAAGCCAGATTGAACCCCGACCCGTCTCCGTGTCCTGTAAACCCCCCCCCACCACCCCCCGCCGAGGGAGCGTCCGCGCCCGAGCGCTGACAGGGTTTGACCGGGAGCCGGAGTTTTACAGTCTCACGCAAATGTTTCACCAGAAAATAACACTCCTGAGGTCCCGGGGTTTTTTCCCGGTGTCTCCAGCGGCATCATGGCAGGTGTGGCTGGAACATTCGGAGAGTGGCCAAAAACCACTGGCAGGAACCGGAAAATCCCATCCAGAGTGGGGGAGAGCTACTGCGTGTGAGGTGTGTGTGAGTGTCAGTGTGTCAGTGTGTCAGTGTGTCAGTGTGTCAGTGTGTCAGTGTGTCAGTGTGTGAGTGTGAGAGTGTATGTGTGAGTGTGAGAGTGTATGTGTGTGTGAGTGTGAGAGTGTATGTGTGAGTTTGTATGACTGTGAGAGTCTATATGTGTGTGTGTGTGAGGTGTGTGTGAGTGTGAGAGTGTATGTGTGTATGCGTGTGTGCCTTTGTGTGTGGTCTGTGTGTGTTTCTGTGTATATGTTTTCGTCTGTGTGTGTGTGTATACGTGTGCCTATGTGTATCTGTACGTCTCTTTGCGTGTGTGAGCGTGTGTGTGCGTCTGTGTGTTTGTGTGTGTGTGTTTCTCTCTTTGTGTGTGTGTATGCGCCCCTGTTTGTATGTATGCGCCCCTGTTTGTGTGTACGTGCCTCTGTTTGTGTGTGTGTATGTGTGTGTTTCTGTCTTTATGTGTGTGTGTGTGTGTATGTGTCTCTGTTTGTGTGTGTATGTGTCTCTGTTTGTGTGTGTGTCTCTCTGTTTGTGTCTGTGTGTGTGTGTGCTTCTGTCTTTGTGTGTGTATGTGTCTGTGTTTGTGTGTATGTGCCTGTGTTTGTTGCGTGTGTGTGCCTGTGTTTGTGTGCGTGTATGCCTGTGTTTGTGTGCGTGTGTGTGTGCCTGTGTTGTGTGTGTGTATGTGTGTGTTTCTGACTTTGTGTGTGTGTATGTGTCTCTGTTTGTGTGTGTTTGTGTGTGTGTTTGTGTGCGTGTGTGTGTGCCTGTGTTTGTGTGTGTGTATGTGTGTGTTTCTGACTTTGTGTGTATGTGTCTCTGTTTGTGTGTGTTTGTGCCTGTGTTTGTGTGTGCCTCTGTTTGTGTGTGTTTGTGCCTGTGTTTGTGTGCGTGTGTGTGCGCCAGTGCTTGTGAGTGTATATGTGTGTGTTTCTGTCTTTGTGTGTGTGTGTGTGTGTGTATGTGTCTGTGTGTGTGTGTGTGTGTATGTGCCTCTGTGTGTGTGTGCGCCTGTGTTTGTGTGTGTGTGTGTGTGTTTCTGTCTTTGTGTGTGTGTGTGTGTATGTGCCTCTGTTTGTGTGTATGTGTGTCTGTGTTTGTGTGTGTGTGTGTGCTCATGTGCATCTGTTGTTATGGCCCACCTCCAGGTGAGGTTCTCCAAAGTTGTTCATCCAGATTCGACTCCTCAACTTGCCACAGTCTGGGTGGGACACCCCCAAATTATTTTGCTCCCGGGTAAGGAGGGATGAACTGGCTCCCCTTCTTTATTCAACCCCCTCAGTTGGTCACACCAAGATTAATTTAACAAGGATCCCTTCCTTCGTGGATACTCTTTCCCAGTCCGGATGTACTTGCGTTTTAAAAGGAGCCAATTTAACCAGGCTTTCTTGAGTTAAAGAAAGAGTGAGCTTACTCGTTAATAAAACGTGAGAAAAAATGATAAACAGAGGACACATACACACAGGTTAGAAAAGAAAAGTGAGCTTGAAAATAGCAGTTGAAGAAAAGATATACAAATCAGTCTTTGGCTTGTCCGTGAGGAGTAGACGATGAAATGTTGCGGCCGTTAAGTTGGGTGATTCCGGTAGTACTGACTTTGGGCAGTTGAGCAGTGGGTTAGGAGGTCCCTGGTTCTGCCGAAAGGAGTTGTCCTGTTTTCCTTGATTGTGGCTCTGCTGGCTTGTGACTTGGTCCCTCCAATCGGAGAGAAAGGACTTTTTTTTAACCTGCAAGTGCAGGGATGTCTGGTTGATGTTCTTTAGCTGTGACCTTCACAGCACACACACACACACACACACACACACACACACACACACACACACACACACACACACACACACACACACACACACACACACACACACACACACACACACACACCAGACCTGGAAAACTAGCATATGGAGACCAGGGTTGCAGTTGGCTTTTAATTCCTTTTCTTGTGTAGTCCTGGAATGGAAAACCACCTCCTCCAAAAAATGGCCAGGATTTTACAGCCCCGCTGTGGCATGTCTTCTCCTCCCCACACCCCCGGCGGATGCAGTGAGCCATTTAAATCTCCGTTCAGTTCAGTTGGACCGTAATATCCAGCGGGGTGGGAGGGGTCATAAAATCCTGGCCCGCGTCTTTTGCCCAGATCTGCTTTCTTTTCAACTCACATCATGTCCACAGTCGGGGATGTAACTCGCAGGAGGTGGTTCCTGCTGGGACACTAATCAGCCCTCATTATCTCCGCAAGCACAGGAGATCAGAGTTCAGCTTTTGCATTGCGTCTCTCCCGTTGAAGTCTCTCTGTCTGAAGTAGGTGCAACATTCCGTTCTCTCCAGACGAGTTGGTCAAGTGTAATCCATACAGGAATTTTCCGTTGCTTTACAGTCTCAGCCAACCTGTCCTTGTATGTCCCCTTTTCAAAAACACGTGTCCTCCTTATAAATGCAAGCGGCCTGGGCGATGGATTGTTCTCGTGATGAGGGGAGGCCTCGGGTATTGAGATGGTGGGATGAGGAGAGGCAGGGGATTGGGGGGGAGGTGAGGAGGGGAAAGTGATGGGATTGCTGTATGTCTAACCTCCAACCCCCCTCTCTCTCTCTCCAACACTCTCTCCCTCTCTCCAACACTCTCTCCCTCTCTCCAACACTCTCTCCCTCTCTCCCACACTCTCCCTCTCTCCCACACTCTCCCTCTCTCCCACACTCTCCCTCTCTCCCACACTCTCCCTCTCCCCAACACTCTCTCTCCCACTCACTCTCTCTCTCCCACTCACTCTCTCTCTCCCACTCACTCTCTCTCTCCCACTCTCCCACACTCTCTCTCTCGCTCTCCCACACTCTCTCGATCTCGCTCTCCCACACTCTCCCTCTCTCCCACACTCTCCCTCTCTCCCACACTCTCTCTCTCTCCCACACTCTCCCTCTCTCCCACACTCTCTCTCTCTCCCACACTCTCTCTCCAACATATTCTCTCTCTCTCTCTCTGCCCCACACTCTCTCTCTCTCGCTCTCCCACACACTCTCTCACTCGCTCTCCCACACTCTCCCTCACTGACACACTCTCCCTCTCCCTCGGTTACACACTCTCCCTCTCCCCCACACTCTCTGTCTCTCCCACATTCTCCCTCTCCCTCTCTCCCACACTCTCCCTCTCCCTCTCTCCCACACTCTCTCTCTCCCTCTCCCACACTCTCTCTCTCCCTCTCCCCACTCTCTCTCTCTGTCACCTCTCCCTCTCTCCCACGCTCTCTCTCTCCCACTCACTCTCTCCCTCTCCCCCACTCTCTCTCTCCCCTCTCCTTCTCTCCCACACACTCTCTCTCCCTCTCACCCACACTCTCTCTCTCCCACACTCTCTCTCTCCCTCTCTCCCACTCTCTATCTCTCTCTCTCTCCCTCTGTCCCACTCTCCCACTCTCTCTCTCTCCCACTCTCTCTCTCTCCCACTCTCTCTCTCCCACTCTCTCTCTCCCACTCTCTCTCTCTCCCACTCTCTCTCTCTCCCTCTCTCCC
>NW_024471119.1:67500-70000 GCF_017639515.1 Carcharodon carcharias
TCTGTCTCTCACTCTCTCTCTCCCTCTCTCTTTTCTCTCCCCGCTCTGTCTCTCTCTCTGTCTCCCTCTCTCTTTCCCTCTCTCACTCTTGGCCCTGTCTCCCTAGATCATCGAGTCCCAGATCTCGAAGCAGGCCCTGAACGAGATCGAGTCACGGCACAAGGACATTGTCAGGCTGGAGAGCAGCATCCGGGAGCTTCACGACATGTTTGTGGACATCGCCATGCTGGTGGAGAACCAGGTACCAGGGGCCCTGGGAAAGGGAGGGAGGGAGTCACCCACCCAACCTGCCACAGGCCTGAAACTGAGGCCCAGGTTTCAGAACACCATCAGGTGCTAGGCCTGGGGGGGAGGGGGAGGGGAGAGCGAGGGGCGGGGGTGGGAGGCACGGGGGTGGGAGGCACGGGGGTGGGAGGCGCGGGGGTGGGAGGCACGGGGGTGGGAGGGGCGGGAGTGGTAGGGTGGGGAGAAGGGATCCTCAGTGAGAGAGAGAGAGAGAGGATCAAAAGGAGAAAGAACACTCAAGTGCGGAGAAGCTGGGAGGAGTAGCAGCTACGATGACCCACACAGTCGAATAGCTGGAGTATTAATATGCAGCCGGGTCTACGGGTTGGTGGGGGGTGGGGGGTGGGGGGGGAGGAGGAATGTGCGCTTGAGGCAGTGGGGCAGTTTTGGTGGTGGGGGGGGGTGCGGTGGTGGAACCGAATCCCTGGCGAGGCGGGTGGGGGGGGGGGGAGGTGGGTTTTGGGAGGAGATTGGAGACGGGTGGCTGGATGAAAAGGAGAGGCGGAGGGGGGGAGGGGACGCCCATACCCTCTCCACCCCCCGCCCCCCGCCCCCACCGCCCGCACCCTGTTCACAGTTTTCAAATTCACTCCCTGATGGGGAGGTGGGTATCGCTGGCTGGGCCCAGCGTTTGTTGCCCCATCCCTAATTGCCCCCCCTGTTTTAGAGGGGCATTTAAAGAGTCAACCCCCATGGCCGTGGGGGTCTGGAGTCACACGTAGGCCAGACCGGGTAAGGAGGGCAGGTTTCCTCCCCTAGAGGGCATGAGTGAACCAGATGGGGTTTTTACAACAATCGAGCATTGTTTCACAGTCACCATGACTGAAACTGGCTTTACGTTCCAGACTTTATTACTTGGATTTAAATTCCACCAGCGGCCAGGGTGGGATTCGAACCCATGTCCCCCCCACCCCACAGAGCACTGGGCTGGGCCTCTGGATTACTAGACCAATGACATGATCACTACGCCACCATCTCTCAGGATGGCCCCTGTCTGGGAGTCCTACGCGGCGTGGAGGGCTGAGCTGTATCCTGTCCAGGCACATAGGGACTTCAGCCTCTGCTGAAGGGGTCCCGGGGCTGGAGGGTGAGTGCTGGGGCCATGGGGAGGGATGGGGGGGGGCATCTGGGGTGTGTCGCCAGGGTAACTAGTGCTGGTGGGGAGGGCAGGGGATGCGGCTGGTGGAGAGAAATGTTTAACTTTTCTGCTCCTGTTTATGCTGTTTTGTATTCCACCCAAATGCACTGCTGCTGAGGAACCTATCACAAGGTAACATACCGTGTGTGTGAGCGTGTGTGACTGTGTGAGTGTCTGTGTGTGTGACTGTGTGTCTGTGCATGTGAGTATGTGTGTCTGCGTGTGCCAATGTATGTGTCTGTGCGTGTGAGTATGTGTATCTGTGTGTCAGCGTGTGCCAATGTGTGTGTCTGTGCGTGTGAGTATGTGTGTCTGCGTGTGCCAATGTGTGTGTGCGTGTGAGTATGTGTGTCTGCGTGTGTCTGCGTGTGTCTCTGTGTGTGTTAGTGTGTGTGAATGTGTGTCTGCGTGTGAGTATGTGTCTGTGCGTGTGAGTATGTGTATCTGTGTGTCAGCGTGTGTCAATGTGTGTCTGTGTGTCAGTGTATGTCTGTGTGTGTGTGTGTGTGTGCGAATGTGTGTCTGTGTGTATGTGAATGTGTTTGTGCGTGTGTGTATGTGACTGTGTGTGTGACTGTGTGTCAGTGTGTGTGTCTGTGTGTGAATTTGTGTTTGTGTGTGTGTGTGAGTATGTGCCTGTGTGACTGTATGTGTGATTGTGTGTCTGTCTGTGTGACTTTGTGTATGAGTGTGTGTCTGTGCGTGTCTGTGTGTGTGTGTGTCTGTGCATGTGTCTGTGCCAATGTGTGTGAGTGTGTGTCTGTGTGTCTGTAGGTGTGAGTCTGTCTGTGTGTCTGTGCATGTGTCTGTGCCAATGTGTGTGTGTCTGTGCGTGTGAGTCTGTGTGTCTGTACGTGTGAGTCTGTGTGTCTGTGCGTGTGAGTCTGTGTCTGTGTGTGTACGTGAGTGTGTGTCTGTGCATTTGAGTGTGTCTGTGCATGTCAGTGTGTGTGTGAATGTGTGTCTGTGCGAGTTAGTATGTGTCTGTGTGACTGTGTGTCTGTCTGTGTGTCTATGTGTGTGTGTGTGTGCCAGTGTGTGTGAGTCTGTCTGTGTGTGTGTGTGTGTGTGTCTGTG